>NC_068920.1:99956664-100256664 GCF_023091745.1 Budorcas taxicolor | reverse complement strand
TTCACATATTTACTTTGTTTACCCAGTCAGTTTTCTTTTATAGATTTCAGCATAGGAATGTAAGAGCATGTCATGATTTTTATCTTATTCTACTTCCCAACATCACAAACGCTCTAAAATGTATCTAATTTGCTGCCCTTTGGACTTGTATATCTAGATCATATATATGAATAATGTAGACTGATGAGACCATAGGATGCTCTAATGTACGATTTTACATGCATTGACAGTAGTGATTCTGTAAAAATAAAATACCTTTCTCCAGGTCACTGATCAACCCAAAATAGATGCTAAAGTTGTACCCTTACCTGTAAATATGCCATTAAGTGTAGGCTTCAGTTAACTAGCCTCGTCATGTTGACTAGAATTTTCAGAGATTGGATATGATATAGTAAACAGTGGTCATTATATTTTTTTATCATGTAAATCTCATATTCTTGGGAGTAATGCCATGAATATAAGAAGAGCAAAACTAATGATAAAGCCTGTGGCTGATAATCTGATGGTGAATGAAGAAACTGTAATTAAAGGAAAACAGTCCTATTACATAGCAGTGAGCATGATCCATTAGTTAGAGCAACAGACTAGCAGTTGGGTATCCTTGGTTCTGTGTACAGTTCAGCCATTGACTTAATTGTATAATCTCAAACAAATCACAAGGCTGCTCTTTGCCTTAGTTCGTATGTATATGGAAATAATGAACTTTTTCTAAGAGATCTTAATAAAATAAATTTGGTTTAAAACAAATAGAATGGTAGATGGAGAAAATGCTCAGTATCATACTGTATGGACCCTAAGGATATTCTGCTTTTTTGATCTACTGGATTATCTTTCTTTCCATTTTTTCTCTGCTGTCCTTGTTGGAGAACTCATAGAACTGGATTTTTGTTCAGTCTTTAATTGGTTAATTAAATATACTTTTGGTTTCTTGGCCATCTTATTGTTGCTACAGTGGTATGGATAAAAAGACATCAAAGGAATCATAACAAAGAAACTTAGTTCATTATTGAGACTATGTGATGTGATTGACCTGTGTGATATGGTATCCTATTGAACTCAGTAACTTACTAACTGCTTCTCTTTGTTTTTTTTAAATAACATGTATTTTTAAAGTACCCCTACATTGATTCTTTAAAACAGAGAGAAAATAAAAGCAAGCAAAATTAAAAAAATGTGAAATCACCTTTAATACCTTCATTTATGGAGTTGGGATGTCACTGGTTAATCTGAACTTGTGCTTATCACTTAACAAAATATTTCTTTTTTTTTGAAATATTATTTATAATGCTATGCATTTATTATTCCAGATAATCTTTAGGATAATTTAGTTTTTAGTTATAATTGGGTTTACATTTATCCATCCAATTAAGAACTAATATATTCACAGTCTAGGAACTGATTATCTCTACGTTTCTTTAGGTCCCCCAGTTAAGTAGCTATAGTTTCTTAATCCACATCTTATACATTTTTGTTGAGTTTATTCCTAATTATAACATAGTTTTTGTTGCTATTGCGATTTGGTCTTTTTTTAAAATCACGTTTTCTAGTTTGTAATATGGGCCAGCTATTGATTTTTTTAAAAGTGTATACTCTAATAAAAGTTGTATATGAACATAGTTTAAAGAGTTAGATTTACAAGGGTTTTTTTTTTTGTTGCTGTTGTTTGTTTTCTTTTCAGACAAAACAGCATGACCTAGCATCCTTCCCATCTTTTTCTCCCTCTCCAGGGCCAACCACTTTTAATTGTTAGCTGATCTTTTGGTGTTATAATGTAATATGCATTATTACATGCTCTTGTAATTATACTACCTTTTGTTTGTTGGTTTGGTTTGGCCATTATCTGTTAACTTCCCACTGTAGATAATGAGGAATTTGCTATTTCATTTTGCTATTTCTTCTGCCTTTCCCCCACTCCAAACACATATGAATACTTCCTGTGTTTTTTCTTTTCAGATAGTTATCTTGTAATTTTGACTATCAATATTCTGTTTACATTATTATGGTGAGCATATACGTATACTATGCAGAGATAAACCATGTAGTTAATTAGTATTCAATATTATTTTTCCTTTGTTGCCCCAGTTTTTGCTACCACCTAGAGTTAACAGTTGTCTATTTCATTTTCTTAGTTTTCTGTGTATTTAAAACTCATTCAATCCACAATTTTCCATCAGTTGTCTAAATCTACTCTTAATTATCTAGATGGGGTTTTGTATTAGCTTTACTTTCTGGTAAATTTCATCAACGTTTTCTGGTAACCTTCCTTTTGAGTTTTATTTTTTTTTTTAATACTGTCATGTTAATTTCTAAGAGTTTACTTCATTGATATATCTTCTTTTGTCCCTAGAGATACTAATAATATATATCTTTTTTTCCCACCTGAATAGTTTCTGTTTCCTTGAGTTGCTTTTTCTTATCATCTTTGGTTATTTGCTCATGATTAAAAGTCAGCTGTTATAAACTATTTGAAGGCTCTGAGTACATGACTGGGGGCTTGTCAATTGTGAACCTCATTGTAGAGTCACCTGAATAGATCTCAGAATAGATTACCCCAGATGTCAATATTTTAGGTCTTTTTGATTGATTGGTCAGATTTGTTGAGAAGACTCTTTTATTTAGCCTTCTGCCTACAAGTTACTGAGCAAACAGAAAATGCTCCCTTATGGCAAGAGTGGACCAACACTGCTGGGCAAGAAACAGCAGTCTAGATTAGTAACAGTTAACCCTCTTTCAATATACATTTATATTATGTTGTATAATTGTATATATAAACACACCCACATCCATATATGACAAGTTAAGTGGTATCTCTCTCTTTGTATGTTGAACTACATATACTCTAAAGACAATATTTCCATTTATATGCAATAGTCAGGAAGTATTCTGGTGCTGAAAAATAAAATAGAGATGATTAATACAAAACAAACATCAGTCTCACCAGGCTCTCTGGTTATGGTAGATGACTATATATACATTGTAACATAAGTAACAAACTAACATAACATATAACAAGTAACATATATATATATTGTAACAATATTTCTCAACAGAAATATTGAGAAATACTGTTTGGTCTTACAGTGTGCCGGTTAATGTATTACGAATACTTGGACTATAGTTTGGAGGAAACCAATAAAATATTCTTATATAGCAAGTGTCCTAGGTAAAAGAATATATATAAGTATCAGTCTCCAAGTGGCTTCTTAATATTGTGATTTATATTTTAAAATGCTTTTGGATAAAAAGGATTGTCAGTAAAGCAATTTTATTTCAACACAAACACAATTTATTAACATTCTCTACCTCATGTTTTGTCAATGTCAGGGACTCTAGAAAATTAATATACAATGTCTATTTGTACTTTTTTTTTTAATCCAAGGGCTATTTTAAAATATTTGAATATTGGTATATATATGTGTGTGTGTGTTTTAAGCCATCTGTTTGGAAGAACAGATACCCGTATTGAAAATAAAGTTCCAGTAGACAGAAGACAGAAATGATAATTCAAATATAAAAGATGCTAATTCAAGTATGATCTGCTAGAATCACTGATTAATACTCTCAGCTATATATACTTACTTTCTTCCTCTTTTTGTGCTAAAAAAAATAAGTTGAATATGAGAAGCCAAACTAACTTAGCAGATGGATATAATGAAGCAAACCAGAATTTTGGAGTTGGTAGATAGCAGAGGCAATGGAACAGTATTTTTTTATTTTTTTAAAGTGATGTTCCTGTTAGCATGTAGCTCCCTGGCTCTGGTTGTGAAGGTAACATTGATAGCCAGCAACACACACATTTTATTAGTCTTGACCTTCTCTGAAAGCAAAGATCTTTGTGAACATTTATTTCCTTATTTTGTTGTTTTTAGTGTGAATAATAACAATTAGATATAGTCAACTTTTTGATGAGGGTAGAGTAGAACCCTTTTGTGGTATGTCCTACCTAGAACAAAAAGCTAGACTAATTTGCTTTTTTCTGATTGGCTTAATTTTTTTTATTATGTAGAACTTTATTTTAATACCAAGTAAAGGAAGTTAAAAACAGTTAACATGGAATATTAGAAATGTATTTGAACCAAATACTAAGGGTCTTAAGTAGCATTGTACAAGACGTGGTTTTTCTCAGAGTTAACAATCTGAGGGATATAAATGGATAAACAGCCACAGGGGCTTGTTCATCAGTCAGGCTCAGGCTGCCATGGTATCATAGGCCTATCCTGGCATTCTTAGCATCTTTATTATTTTTTAAAATTGTGATAAGATAGACAAAATTTACTATCTTAACCATTTTTACAGGTGCAGTTCAGTGGTATTAAATACATTCATCAAGTTTTTGGTTACCTTTACTACCATTCATCTCCAGAACTCTTTTCAGATCTTGTAAAACTGAAACACTATACCCATTAAAACAGTAACTCCCCTTCTCTTCACCAGTGTCTAGCAGCCACCATTCTCGTTTCTAACTCTATAGTTTGACTATGCTAAGTACCTTACATAAGTGGAATCATGCAGCATTTGTCCTTTTTGACTGGCTTATTTCACTGAGCATAATATACTGAAGTTTCATACAAGTTGTAGCATATGTCAGAATTTGCTTCCTTTTTAAGATCAAAAATATGTCATTACATGTATAATACGACATTTTGTTTATCCCTTCCTCCATTGATGGACTTAAATTGCTTTCACGTTTTAGCTCATGGGAATAATGCTGCAGGTGAACATGGATGTGCATATATAGCTCTATGAGTTCCCACTTTTAATTGGTAATTAAATTACCAATAATTAATTGGTAATTTTATCTTTAATTTTTTGAGAAACTGCTATACTGCTTTCCAGAGCTCCTGTACCATTTTACATTCCTACAACAGTGTACAAGAGTTTCAGTTTCTCCATATCCTCCTAAACACTTATTTTCTTTTAATGAGTGTGA
This sequence comes from Budorcas taxicolor, assembly GCF_023091745.1. NCBI lineage: Eukaryota > Metazoa > Chordata > Mammalia > Artiodactyla > Bovidae > Budorcas > Budorcas taxicolor. The sequence goes on along the minus strand of NC_068920.1, from coordinate 100,251,734 downwards.
GTGAAGTGATCTTATTACAGTTTTGACTTGCATTTCCCTAAGAGATATTGAGTGTCTTTTCATGTACTTATTGGCCATTTCTGTATCTTCTTTGGATACATGTCTTAGTCCTTTGCCCAGTTTAAAATAAGTTGTTTTTGTTGTTGAGTTTTAAGAGTTCTCTATATATTATAGATATTTATCCTTTATCACATACATGATTTGCAAATGTTTCTCCCATTCTGTGCGTTGCCTTTTTACTCTGTTGCTGCTGTCTTCTGATGCACAAAATTTTTAAATTTTCATCAAGTCTAACTTTTCCTGTTGTTGCCAGTGCCCTTGGTGCTATACTGAAGAAACCATTGCCCGATCCAGTGTCATAGAGCTTCTGCCCTGTGTTTTTTCTGAGAGTTTTATACTTAAACAGCTCTTATAGCTATGTCTCTGATCCATTTTAAGTTACTTTTTGTATATGGTACTAGATAAGGGGCCAACTTAATTATTTTCCATATTGATATCCAGTTTTTCTAGCTCCATTAGTTGAAAAGATTGTTCTTTTCTCATTGAATGGTCTTGACACTTTGTCAGAAATGATTTGATCATGTCTTTGAGTGTATGTTTCTAGGCTCTCTATTCTGTTCCATTTGTATTTTATCTGTCTGTATGCTAGTACCACATTGTTTTGATTCCTGTAGCTTTATAGGAAGTTTTGAAATCAGAAAATGTGATTTCCACTTTGTCCTTTCCACTTTTTTCCTCCATGTTTGTTATTCTTTTTCAAGATTGTATGGCTATACAGGGTCTCTTAAGATTCTGTGAGTTTTAAGATGGGGTTTTCTGTTTGTGCCCCCAAAAAATGTCATTGGGATTTTGATAAGGATTGCATTGTCTTCCAGTTCATGAATGTGGGTTGAGATTCCTTTTATTGATGTCTTCTGTTAATTTTTATCAGGAGTGATATAACCATTTGTGTTTTCATTTTATGTCCTTAACCTTCATGGTTAAGTTAATTACTAAGGCTTTTTTTCTTTTGTTTTGCTTTTTGATGATATTGTAAACGGAATTGTTTTCTTAATTTCTTTTTTGGGTTGTTTATTGTTGCTGTTTGGAAATGTAATTAGTGGTCAAAGAGGTATCCTGGCCCTTTGCTGAATTAACTTCTTAGTTGTAATAATTTGGGGGGTGGTATTTAGGATTTTTTGTCTGTAAGTTTATATCATCTGCAAGCAGGGATAATTTTACTTCTTCCTTTCTTATTTGGATGCTTTAATTTCTTTTTCTTGTCTAATTGATCTAGCTAGAACTTCCAGTACTGTGTTGAATAGAAGTGTTGAAAGTAGGTATCCTTGCTTTGTTCCTGATCTTAGAGGAAAAGCTTTCAGTCTTTGAGCATTGAGTATGATGTTTGCTGTTCCTTTTTATTATATGGCTTTTATTTTGTTGTAGTAACTTTCTTTGATCTTTGTTGAGTTTTTATCATGAGAAGGTGTTAAATATTGTCAAATGTTTTTCTCTGGGTCAGTTCAGATGATTAAATGGATTTTTTTTCATTCCATTAGTATAGTGTTTTACATTTTATTGATTTACATATTTTGAGCCATTTTTGTATTCCAGGAGTAAATCCCACCTGACCTCTGTGTGTAATATTTTTAATATGCTGCTAAATTTGGTATTTAGTTGAGGATTTGTCTTTTATCAGTATTCAAAACGGATCATGGTTTTTAGTTTTCTTGGGGCTTTAGTATCAGTAAAGATAGCCTCACTCAATATGCCAGCAAATTTGGAAAACTCAGCAGTGGCCACAGGACTGGAAAAGGTAAGTTTTCATTCCAATCCCAAAGAAAGGCAATGCCAAAGAATGCTCAAACTACTGCATAATTGGACTCATCTCACACGCTAGTAAAGTAATGCTCAAAATTCTCCAAGCCAGGCTTCAGCAATATGTGAACTGTGAACTTCCAGATAGATGTTCAAGCTGGTTTTAGAAAAGGCAGAAGAAACAGAGATCAAATTAAATTGCCAACATCTGCTGGACCTCAAAAAAGCAAGAGAGTTCCAGAAAAACATCTATTTCTGTTTTATTGACTATGCCAAAGCCTTTGACTGTGTGGATCACAAGAAACTGTGGAAAATTCTCAAAGAGATTGGAATAACAGACCACCTGACCTGCCTCTTAAATCTGTATGCAGGTAAGGAAGCAACAGTTAGAACTGGACATGGAACAACAGACTGGTTCCAAATAGGAAAAGGAGTATGTCAAGGCTGCATATTGTCACCCTGCTTATTTAACTTATATGCAGAGTACATCATGAGAAACGCTGGGCTGGAAGAAGCACAAGCTGGAATCAAGATTGCTGGGAGAAATATCAATAACCTCAGATATGCAGATGACACCACCCTTATGGCAGAAAGTGAAGAGGAACTAAAAAGCCTCTTGATGAAAGTGAAAGAGGAGTTGGCTTAAAGCTCAACCTTCAGAAAACGAAGATCATGGCATCTGGTCCCATCACTTCATAGCAAATAGATGGGGAAACAATGGAAACAGTGTCAGACTTTATTTTTTTGGGCTCCAAAATCAGTGCAGATGGTGATTGCAGTCATGAAATTAAAAGATGCTTACTCCTTGGAAGGAAAGTTATGACCAACCTAGACAGCATATTCAAAAGCAGAGACATTACTTTGCCAACAAGGTCCATCTAGTCAAGGCTATGGTTTTTCCAGTGGTCATGTATGGATGTGAGAGTAGAACTGTGAAGAAAGCTAAGCACCGAAGAATTGATGCTTTTGAACTGTGGTGTTGGAGAAGACTCTTGATAGTCTCTTGGACTGCGATGAGATCCAACCAGTCCATTCTAAAGGAGGTCAGTCCTGGGTGTTCATTGAAGGACTGATGCGAAAGCTGAAACTCCAATACTTTGGCCACCCCATGCAAAGAGTTGACTCATTGGAAAAGACCCTGATGCTGGGAGGGATTGGGGGCCGGAGGAGAAGGGGACGACAGAGGATGAGATGGCTGGATGGCATCACTGACTCGATGGACATGAGTTTGAGTAAACTCTGGGAGTTGGTGATGGACAGGAGGCCTGGCGTGCTGTGATTCATGGGGTCGCAAAGAGTCGGACACGACTGAGCGACTGATTTGACTGACTGAACCTCTTTCAGTCAGTCAGTCAGTTCAGTCGCTCAGTCGTTTCTGACTCTTTGCGACCCCAAGAATCACAGCACGCCAGGCCTCCCTGTCCATTACCATCTCCCGGAGTTCACTCAAACTCATGTCCATAGCCTCCTTATACTTACCTAAAAATTAGTTAGGAAGTATTTTACCCTTATCAATTTTTTTTGAGAAGTCTGAGAAGTATTGGTGGTTGTGGTAGTTGTTCAGTCAGTAAGTCATGTCCAACTCTTTGCGACCCCAGGGACTGCAGCACTCAAGGCTTCCCTGTCTTTCACTATCTTCCAGAGTTTGGTCAAATTATGTCCACTGAGTCGGTGATGCCACCTAACCATCTCATCTTCTGTCACCCTCTTCTTCCCCCCATTCTCAATCTTTCCGAGGACCAGGGTCTTTTCGAGTGAGTCAGTTCTTTGCATCAGGTGGTCGAAAGTATTAGAGCTTTAGCATCAGTCCTTCCAATGAATATTCAGGGTTGATTTCCTTTGGGATTGACTGGTTAGATCTCCTTACTGTCCACGGGAGTCTCAAGAGTCTTTTCTAGCACCACATTTTGAAAGCATCAGTCTCTGGCACTCAGCCTTATGGTCCAATTCTCACATAAGTACATGACTACTAGAAAAACCATAGCTTTGACTATATGGACCTTTGTCAGAAGAGTGATGTATTTGCTTTTTAATATGCTGTCTAACTCTGTCATACGTTTCCTTCCAAAGAGCAACGTCTTCTGCAGTCACTGTCCACAGTGATTTTGGAGCCCAAGAAAATGAAATCTGTTATTGTGTCCACTTTTCCCCCTTCTATCTGCCATGAAGTGATAGGACTGGATGCCATGGTCTTAGTTTTTTGAATGTTGAGTTTTAAGCAAGCTTTTTCACTCTCCTCTTTTCACCCTCATCAAGAGGCTCTTTAGTTCCTCCTTGCTTTCTGCCATTAGAGTGGTATCATCTACATATCTGAAGTTGATGATATTTTGTTAGGTTGTTTAAAATGTTTGGTGTAATTCATCGATGACACTATCAAGTCCAGAACTTCTCTGCTGAGATCTTTTGAATACTGATTCAGTCTCCTCACTCCTCATTATTCTATTCAGATTCTCTGTTTATTTGTGGTTTAGTCTTCCGTTTTATGTTTCTAGGAATTTATTCATCAAGGCTATGCAATATGTTGGTATATAATTTTTCATGAAATTTTTTCATAAAATTTCATGAAATTTTTCTTTTATAATTTTTCTTTTATAAATCCTGTTTTTGTAGAATGGTAGTAATATCCCTACTGATATTTGATTCTAATAATTTGAATTCTCTTTTTTTCTTAGTCAATTTATCTAAAATTTTAAAAGAATCAACCTTTGGTTTCATTGTTTTTCTCTGTTGTCTTTTTATGCTTTATTTTACTTATCTCCTCTCTAATCCTTTCTTTCTGCTAGCTTTGATTTTAGTTTGGTTCTTTAGTTGTAAAATTAGGTTGTTGATGGTGTTGTTTTTTAATGTATGTATTTATAACTATAAATATCCTCTTTACTACTTTTGCTACATTCTGTAAGTTTTAAATGCTGTGTTTTCATTTTTTGTCTCTTAAATTTTTTCTAATTGGGCTTCCCTAGGTTGGCTCAGTGGTAAAGAATCTGCCAGCCAATTCAGGAGACGTGGGTTCGATCCCTGGGTTGGGAAAATCTCCTCCAGAAGGAAATAGCAACCCACTCCAGTATTCCTGCCTGGGCAATTCCACAGACAGAGAAGCCTGGTGGGCTACAGCCCATAGGTCTAAACAACAACAATCAATTTTCTGATTACACTTTGATCTCTTATTTTATCTTTATTAAGAGTATGTTGTTCAATTTCCATGAATTTGTGGGTTTTCCAGTTTTCTATTACTGATTTATAACTACATTCAGTTGTGGTTGGAAAAGATACTTTATATGGTGTCTGTCTTTTCAGTGGTATTCATATGTATTTTATAGCCTGAAACATGTTCTGGAAAATATTCCATGTGCATTTGGGAAATATGTACTTTTGTTACTGTGTGGAGTATTCAATATATGTCTGTTAGATCGTGTTGGTTTCTTGTGTTGCTCAAGTACTCTCTTTCCTTATCTTTCTGGTTGTTCTGTTATTGAGAGCAGGGTATGGATGTCACCCAAATATTATTGTACAACTATTTCTCTTCAGTTCTATTAATTTTTGTTTCATGTTTTGATGGCTGTTATGAGCTGCATGAAACTTTGTAATTCTTATAAATTTGTGCTGAATAATACCTTTTATTAATATATAATGTTCTTCTTTGTTTCTTATAATCTATTTTGATTTTAAGTCTGTTTTGTCTCATATTAGTATAGCCACTCCTGTTCTCTTTCGGTGATTGTTTACATGGAATATCTTTTTTCATTCTTTCAGTTTCAGCTGATTTGTGTCTGTGGATCTAAAGTGAGAATGTTATTGATAGCATGTAGTTGTATACCCACCCTGCCAATATGTCTTTTGATTAGAGGGTTCAATCCATTTACATTTATAGTTTAATACTGATAAGGAGGCACTTAATCTGTCATTTTGCTTTAGAGTTCAATTGATTTTTTTGGAGGTTAAACATTTAAATTCCTTCTGTCATATATTGTCCTGGATATTCTATAGTTATTTCCTCTATGGTTACTGTTAGGATTACATTTAACATATTGAAGTTATAATCCAGCGTAATTTATATACCAGCTTAACTTCAGTGAGTCAACTCTTCGCATGAGGTGGCCAAAGTACTGGAGTTTCAGCTTTAGCATCAGTCCTTCCACAGAAATCCCAGGGCTGATCGCCTTCAGAATGGATTGGTTGGATCTCCTTGCAGTCCAAGGGACTCTCAAGAGTCTTCTCCAACACCACAGTTCAAAAGCATCAATTCTTCGGTGCTCAGCCTTCTTCACAGTCCAACTCTCACATCCATACATGACCACAGGAAAAACCATAGCCTTGTCTAGACGGACCTTAGTCGACAAAGTAATGTCTCTGCTTTTGAATATGCTATCTAGGTTGGTCATAACTTTTCTTCCAAGGAGTAAGCGTCTTTTAATTTCATGGCTGCAGTCACCATCTGCAGTGATTTTGGAGCCCCCCAAAATAAAGTCTGACACTGTTTCCACTGTTTCCCCATCTATTTCCCATGAAGTGATGATAATAATACTAGCTTTTATTATTTGCCTCATGTATTTACCTTTACTGAGATCTTTAAATCTTCATAGGGCTTCATGTTACTGTCTAGTGTCCTTTGATTTCAACTTATAAGACTTTTTTTTTAATAACATTCCTTAAAGGACAATGGCACCCCACTCCAGCACTCTTGCCTGGAAAATCTCATGGACGGAGGAGCCTGGTGGGCCGCAGTCCATGGGGTCGGTAAGAGTTGGACAGAACTGAGCGACTTCACTTTCACTTTTCACTTTCATGCATTGGAGAAGGAAATGGCAACCCACTCCAGTATTCTTGCCTGGAGAATCCCAGGGACAGGGGCGCCTCATGGGCTGCCGTCTATGGGGTCGCACAGAGTCAGACACGACTGAAGCGACTTAGCAGCAAAGGACAGGTCTAAATGGTAGCAGACTCCTTTTGTGTATCTGGGAATGGCTTCATTTCTCACTACATTGATGGATAATTTTGCCAGCTTTAGGATTTTTTGTGACTTAAAAAAAAATCTTAGCACTTTGAATATATCACCCCCTGTTTTCTGGTCATCAAATTTCTGATGAGAAATCTACTGATAGCTTTTGAGACTCCCTTGTATGTGATGAGTCACATCTCAATCTCTTTGAAGGCTCTCTGTCTTTTGAAAGCTTGATTTTAATGTGTCTTTTGTGGATCTCTTGGAGTTCATTGAGCTTCTTTGATGTGTATATTTATGTATTTCACCAAATTTGGGGATATTTTAGTCATTATTTCTTCAAATATTCTTTCTGCCATTTTCTTTTCTTCTGGGATCCCACAATCCATATATTGGTTAACTTGATGGTGGTGTAGTTTCTTAAACTGTGTGCACTTTTCTTCGATCTTTTCTCTTCCTACTTCTCAGACATAGTTAACTTCTGTTGTCCTGTCTTTATGTTCACAGATTTTTTTTTGCCTGTTCAAACTCATCTTTGAATTCTCTTAGTGAATTTTTCATTTTTAGTTATTGTTATTTTCATGTTTTTTCAAGGTTTTCTTTTTCTGTATTTTCTATACATTGTTATCTTGACTTTCTCTACAATTTACTTTAAAGTGTATGTATCAGTTGTTTCAAATTTTTTTGTCTAGTAGAGATACTCTCAGGTCTATTTTTGGGAGCTGTTTGTTTTTTCTGTTAATTTATGTTTTTCTTTTGAGTCAGGGCTATACTTTGTTTTTGATGCCCTGTGGTTTTGTTGTTCTTGAAAACTGGAAATTTAAATCATATAATGTGGTAACTATAGAAATTGGATTGTCCCCTATCCCCAGAGAGGAAAGATCAAATTCTCTCCTGTTTTCAATTTGTGTGTGTGTGTGTATGCATGTGTGTTCTTGACTGTTGTAGGCCATCTTCTTGTCCAGGATCAGACTGAGGTATAAACTTAGGGTCTTTTTGGTCTTTTTCGAGCCTGTACCTTTCCCTGGGCATGCAGAGTGACTTCTTAAATTTTCCTGTAATGAGAGTTGCCTTTTCTTTCTTTCAGTTGTGTTGCACTACAGTTGACATATTGCACAGGGTAAGTGTGAGCTGTACAGCATATTGATTTGACATATATGCATCATGAAATGAACAGCAGAATAAGTTTAGTTCCTGTCCATCTCATATAGATTAAAAAAGAGGCAAAAATTATTTTTTCTTGTGATGAGAACTTTTAGGATTTACTTTTAACAAGTTTCATATACAAGTGTTAATTATATCAAACATGTATATTACATCTCTGGTATTTACTATAACTGAAATTGGAAGTTTGTACCTTTTGACCACCTTCATCTGATTCTTCTACCCTCCACCCCGCCCACCCCCCACTCAGTTCAGTTCAGTTGCTCAGTCGTGTCTGACTTTGCGACCCCCATGAATCGCAGCACGCCAGGCCTCCCTGTCCATCTCCAACTCCCGGAGTTCACTCAGACTCAAGTCCATCGAGTCAGTGATGCCATCCAGCCATCTCATCCTCTGTCGTCCCCTTCTCCTCCTGCCCCCAATCCCTCCCAGCATCAGAGTCTTTTCCAATGAGTCAAATCTTCGCATGAGGTGGCCAAAGTACTGGAGCTTCAGCTTTAGCATCATTCCTTCCACAGAAATCCCAGGGCTGATCTCCTTCAGAATGGATTGGTTGGATCTCCTTGCATTCCAAGGGACTCTCAAGAGTCTTCTCCAACACCACAGTTCAAAAGCATCAATTCTTCGGTGCTCAGCCTTCTTCACAGTCCAACTCTCACATCCATGCATGAGCACAGGAAAAACCATAGCCTTGACTAGACGGACCTTAGTCGGCAAAGTAATGTCTCTGCTTTTTTTTGAATATGCTATCTAGGTTGGTCATAACTTTTCTTCCAAGGAGTAAGCGTCTTTTAATTTCATGGCTGCAGTCACCATCTGCAGTGATTTTGGAGCCCCCCAAAATAAAGTCTGACACTGTTTCCACTGTTTCTCCATCTATTTCCCATGGAGTGATGGGACCGGATGCCATGATCTTAGTTTTCTGAATGTTGAGCTTTAAGCCAACTTTTTCACTCTCCTCTTTTACTTTCATCAAGAGGCTTTTTAGTTCCTCTTCACTTTCTGCCATAAGGGTGGTGTCATCTGCATATGTAAGGTTATTGATAGTTCTCCCGGCGATCCTGATTCCAGCTTGTGTTTCTTCCAGTCCAGCAACCACAAATATGATCTCTTTTTCTGAGTTTGTTGTTTGAAGTATAATTGACCTACAACACTTTGTTAATTTCTAGTGCACAATATACAGTGATTCAGTATTTCTACACATTTCAAAAGCAACACCATTGTAAATCTAGTTTGCCATCTGTCAACATACAAAGATACTACAATAATATTGACTATATTCCCCACATTGTACATTTCACCCCCATGACTCAATTTATTTTGTAACTGGAAATTTATAGGTCTTAATTTTCCTCACCTATTTCACTCATCCCAGTTGAGTTGCTTTTGAATGTTATAGTCTTTAATACCTGACACTCAGAAAAGGAAAAAAAAAATGAAGAGGAAGGAAGGGGCGGTGGCTCATAGTTCTGCAAGTCACTTTTGCAGGAGATTGGAGGAAGTGAAGGAAGAACAGCTGAAGGAAGTGCAACAGCGATATCCAACTGCTTCTTTGTCTTTTCCTCTGAGATGAGAAGCGGCAATCAGTCATCAGATCATAGACATGTGATATTTGAAGGACACATCGTGTTCTCTTACCCTGACTCATATAAACTGTGTGCAAGGTGCTCATGTAGTGTGTGCAGAGCTGCCTGTCAGGGAGCAGGGTGATGGGTAGCCCCTCCGAAGCTGAGCTGATATTGACCAGAGTTGCAAGCCTTCAATGGACTTAAGAGTTCCAGAATAGTTTCTTTCAGTGCATTTGTTGTCTAGGTGGGAAGACGGATTCCTACTTTGCTTTCTACTTTGTAATCTACCCAGAATCCTCATTTAATTAGCTTTACTTTTTTTTTTTTTTTGATGGTCTACAATATAGGATAGCTTTGGACCACATTGGAAGTGCCCATACATTTTCAACATACACCTGACCGAATTTATTTGCTTCTCTTTCCCTGTCTCCCTTATCTTTTTTTTATAAGCAGAGTTGCTACCTTCTGTAATGGCTACACATGGAGTGAGTATGTTTCATTTGATTTTGGGCATATATACTCTCCACATGTCTTAAGAATAGTAGCAAATATTCTAAATCATCAGCGGTCAGTTATAGTAAAAGTAAACTATAAGAAGAGTTGATGTATGCCTTATGGATTGTATGCCAGAGAACAGTATTTGATTAAATAGATTTAGTTATACCTACAGAAAGAGTTGAGAACATCAATGAAGCTTGCAAATAAGAGCAAATGAACTGATATTTAAGAGATTTATCATCTCTTTAAAGATATCTTATTGGGAATATTGCAATTAATATTAAAATTAAATTTCTCTAAAAGTTTAATCTCTTGATATTTCCTTATTCTGTTGAAGCTTTTTGAATCCCTCAGAGATAAAGATAAAAATGATTATTAGAGGATTTATCTGCATGTATTATAGGAAAGTATAAAAAAATCAGAATGGAAAGCAACTGTTGCAAGTACCAGAAAATTATGCTATTAATTTAAGTGTCATCAGAGCACAAAAGATCACATTCCGGGACTGTGAGAAAATTATTAAAATACTGGAAATAATAGTACTTAAGATGAAGATATTATACTCTAAGATCTGGTTAAGTGACTGACATTATTATATCACTTCAGGTATTATAAAAGTAACAAAATGCTTTTAAAGATAATAAGCGTTACATTTTGAGATTGGCAGTGTTCACACTTTTCTGCTTAAGTGCTTTCCTAGTTTAACATAATTTAATAACAGTTATAGGGGAATAGCTAACATCTTAGTTCCCATATATATCCTTTCTCCTTCCTTGTTCAATATATACATATACAAGTGATAAAACTTTATTCTCTAAATGGTGGGTTAATGAATAGTGACTCTTCTGCCTTTGTCCTTGGTGTTAGAAATTTGGCTATTTTGTAAATTGTTTAGCTCCTAAATGTTGAGAAATACACTACAAATCTGTTGCAAAGAAGGGATTGCTATATAGAGCCATTACTGTCCAAAAATCAGAACAGCCTGGTGTGTGCGAGCTGAGTAAGATAGTCATGTCCAACTCTTTGAGACCCTATGGACTGGGTCCATCAGGCTTCTCCATCCATGAGATTTTCCTGGCAAGAATACTGGCATGGATTGCCATTTCCTTCTCCATTTATATAGTTTTTTTGAGGTATAATTGATATACAGTAAGCTGAATGTATTTAAAGTGTATGATCGGGTGATCATTGAGAAATGTTTACATGGGTGAAGTCAACCCCACAATCAAGATAATAAACATTTCCACAGCAACCAAGTTTCCCCTTCCCCTTTTTAATCTCTCCCTTTTGTCCCTTTTGTCCCTCCTCCTGATCCCCAGACAACTACTGCTCTCCTCTCTAGAGTTTTATATAACTCTATGTACTTTTCTATGTTAGGTTTCTTTCATCAGCATAATTAGAGATTTATCAGTGTCATAGTATGTACTAATAATTCATTCTTTTTATGCTGAGTGGTACTTCTTTGTATGAATGTGATCACATATTGTTTGTTTACCTGTGATGGACCTGTGGGTTATTTCCAAGATGTGGCTGTTATGAATAAGGTACTATGAACATTATATGAATCTCATTATATGAATATATGCTTTCCTTTCAGAAAATACCTAGAGTTAGAATGGCTAGATCAAATAGGAGATGTACAGTTTTTTTTTTTTTTTTTCCTTCTTGAAAAATACTGTTGAGAGAGCAAAAAGACAAGCTATAGACTAGGAGAAAATATCTGCAAGATATATAGACAATGCACATATGCTCAGAATATACAAAGAGCTCTGAAAGCTCAGTAATAAGGCAAGAGCCCTAAATAGGCAGAATTCACACACACACACACACACACACACACACACACGTTATTTCAAATAATCCCTTTTATTACTATTAAAGCTTTATATAAATCAATTTTAAGAGGATAAGTTTATTCAAAATAGGCATATTTAACTCTTGGAGAATGTCACTTCCCTTTCTGGCACATGGCCAAGACTTAGATAATCCTTGCTGCCTACTTCACTTCCTTTGCATCCACTTTTTACTCAGCCTCACTGGTTCAGTTCATTTCATGATTGTGTATCTTGACAAAGCACCTCACCTCAGCTCTACCAATGCTGCTTGCCCAGAGCTCTTCTAATGCTGGGACCAGTGATGCTTGTGTGAGCCACGAGGCGTATGTAGGTATGCAGATCTGCAATGTGAGAGAGTTTGTAACCCCACTTAGAGCAACACGACCAGTCAGGAATGGAAGCCAGTGAATAAATGCTCCTGAATTGTTTCTTGGGTGGCAGTTCTGAGGAACTTTCTCCATAACTTCTCACAGAGCCACCGTTGACCACAGTGACCATCTTGGAAGTACTTCCTTACTTTAGTTTTCTCTCTTCTCTTGTACTCTTTCCAGTCCCTATTCCCTCAGTCCCTAAGATTACTTCGAATAACCTATCTGTACTGCCAGCCCTTGCCTCAGGCTTTGCTTTTTGGGGGAGATTTCCAAGTTAAAATTACCATTGCGTCTATCACTTAATGTTATAGCTACAAATAAAGATGATGCAGGACAGTGGTCCAAATATACCAGTTAAACTTACGGCCCACAAATTTACCTTCCTGCAAAAATCCTGATGTTTGCCTTTTGCGTGTTTGATTTGTTCTTCAAAATTGAACAAAACCTTTGCAGCTCTATGTGACCTTCTAAACAATATAATTTGACAATTCTTTTAAAAACTCAATTTATTTTAATTCAAAGAGTATACTAATCTCTCAAATGATGTCCTTACCCCTACAGAACTTTTTCTTTACAGTTGTTATCAGCTTCCTTTGACTTGTCACCACTATTTGAAAAATTTTATACACCTTCTATATAATAATGGGTCACAGCCACTAACTTCTTAGCTTATACTTGTTGGCCAGTTTCTTTGTCATACATAAAAAAGAGATCATTAACCTTTCAGTAATCAGGACTAGCATGTTTTGAAGAGTTTAGACTTTAGCATATAAATCACTCATTAGTGAGTGGTGCCAGTGGAAACCAGAGCACCAATTCCTTTCACTGAATATAACGTTTTCATCTCCTTCCTTATTTGTTGGCTGTATATCATGAGAAAAGATGATATCCTTTAGGATTTCCGATGTAATCTAGTTTTCTGATGGTTTATTTATTTAATAAACATAAAACAAGAATAACCAACTTTACCTTCCTCTGCTTAATTGTCGGGGCACTTGATTAATCACACTTCCCTGCAATAAAAATTGGCAAGCATTTCAAAATTGACCGTTTCAGTAATATAAATAACTAGTCAGGAGATAAAATATGCCTTTTAATTTTTTTGGTAAGGCCATAATTTGGTGACATTTGCCCAGAATGGTTCATGATCTAAAGGTTTAAATGCCAAATCTGTCATACCCAATAAACTGTTCAGAATTGTGTTTATTCAGAAATGTTTAGTGCATCAACACAGGGATCTCACATACAGTTCTTCTCATTGAGATGCCTGTATACACAATGGTCCAGGTATCCTGATTTCAGTGCAGAGGATTTCGTTAAATGCCTTAGGTGAACCCAGTGTGAAATTGATCTCTTAATATCTTTATGCCTGCTCTTTTCAAATCATATCAAGATGTCTTTTTTCTTTGAGATTAATACATGCTTTTTAATATTCTGACCGTTACTTTTCACACAAAAAGATTGGTCTCCATTTCAGAGACTCTCTTCCCTGTTAAATCTCGCTCTTGAGCTCCCAATGCATGGAATGTTACAGATGTAGTTTTCCAATGTCTGGTGGTTAGTCTGTGTCCTTTTTTGCCTGTCACTGCCCTACCCCACATAAAAATAGAATGAAAAATACATGGATAAAATAATATGGTTGGTATGCCATTGAAATGGTGTGCTACAAATCTTTGGAGTAGGTAGAGAATATAGAATGTGCTCTTCTCATCTTGTTTGATATTTTTTAACTTTCTCAGGACTTCTATTTTAATTTGAAAAATGCTTTAAGATCAAGAGGTTGTTTAGCATCACATCCTCTCCCCACCATAGCACGGCTTAGGTGAGAAGCTTCTACATCGTCGTAATCTTGGTTACCAGGGTACTTTTCTTCTCTGTAACAATTTATTGCTTTTGGGACACAAAGCCGTTTCTGTTTGTTTTAATTAATTGTTTATTTTGCTAATTTCTTTTGTCTTCCACCTACAGCTTTTTCCCTCTATTTCTTTTAATCATGTGTATATGCAAAAATGACTGACATTTTCCTTTAATTAATGAAACTAATCAGTTGCAATGTTCCACAAGTGATTTTTGGATGTTCATGATATTTATTACTTTTATATTTCTGCTAGAAATTTATGATTTTATAAATTATTTCAAAACTCAAGACTGAAATCTTGTCCCTATATTTTAGAAAATAATAGCAATTGTATAATGCATTTTTTACTTCTCTCCTTAAATATGTGCGGATAGAAAATGTAATCCAAGTATTTTCATCCTGGTATAACAGTTCTTTAAATTAAAAAAGAGGAAATGTTTGTTCTATAGTGAATCATAAATTATTTATGATGTGAATGAGAAAATGTTTATAAACCTAATTTGGAAAAAAATGGGAGTATTTATAGTAACTGGCATCTTGAAAGAAAATATTTGTACTTTTGAGTGGACAGATCATCTACTTTATGAATTTTCAAAGTTATATTTGAATTCTTGACTTTAGGTCTGAAAGTCACCTTAGAAGTTATCTATGCTTTTGATTCTATGGCGCACTCACATTTATAGATGTAATATTAAGGCTTCAAGAGGCTTAGTATGTCTTGATCAGATACTTTGTTACCCTACCATTAGAGTGGTGATATCTTTGTGAACTGGGTTCTTTTATCTTTGTATTGGAGATCCTAACATAGTCCTGATGCATGGTTGAAATATTAGTTTCATTAAATTTAGTATATTTTTCACTATACACATCATGAAATGAAAGGATAGCAGACAGACCTTTTATTTCTGTTTCTATCTGTGCTCTTTTGTGATTATACAAATAATATATATTATTGTGGGAAGTCTGGACAAGTACAAAGAAAATAAAAATTGTCATTAAAAGGGTTGTTTTAAAAACCATACTACTTAGCGACAAATGAAGCTTTGAATCAAAATCATTGGTGTTGAATCGTAACAAAGCCATTATTCCAGAATGGATTAAGAGCATATACCATGGTCCCATAGGACTTTAAGAATGCTCACATCTTCAGTGGCGTTCTGTAATAAAGCAGTGACTAGTAACGGGAGGGGTGTAAGAAAGAAGCCATACCATGGAATTGAGCTACCTAGTTATTGAAAGAAAAACTACTTTGGGAAAACAAACCCACTCCCACCCCCCAATCCAGTATACCTTGTTTTTTGTACCATCCTCTTAAATCTGAGGCTTTGCTCATCTCTGAAACTTTGCACTTCATCATACCTGAAACTTTGCACTTAGAAATAATGTCTAAACTTACGAGGTGAAGTATTTTTTAAATGATTATGTGAAATTTTTCCCTGGGAAACGTTATCCCCTTTTCTTTAATATGTATGTATAAATTTTGAAAGTTGATTTTCAGTAAATAACCTTTTATATTAAGGGCGTTAATAATCCTTTGTCTAATGAGGTGCAGATTTTCTGATTTGATAGGTTGTGAATTTCTCTAGGTCAGGGACCATGTGTACAAGATAGTTTACAATGCAAGTAGTTGCATTTTACAATTTGTTGAGGGTAGATCTCATGTTCTTTGTCAAGAAAACCCCAAAAGGACATAAGGAAACTTTGGAAAGTGTTGGCTGTATCTATTACCTTGATTGTGGTGATGGTATTATGGATATATGCATATGCCCGAAGTCATCAACTTGCACACATTGAATATGTGCAGTTCTTTGTATGACAAGTATACCTCAGTAAACTATTAAAATCCCAACATACTGTCTAGCAAATGGTTTATTGTATTTGCATCTAATGGTTAATGACTTTTACTGTAAGCAAAGAAATTACAGTATTAGATTTACAGAGTACAAAAGTCCATTACAGTAGGAGGGCTATGTCTAAAGGAAGAAAATTCGGTTAGAAGGTTATCTGCTTAAAACTATGCTTAGATTCCTGGCTTAGGCAGTAGGACAAGTAGTAGTCCCTTCACTAAGAAAAAAACAAAAATAAAACAGGAAGGGAATTCTTCTTTGGGAAGATGATGACCATCTCAGTATGGTGTGCGAGTTAGACAGCCATATAGATATCATCAATATAGAAATGGCTAAGTAGTTTTGGATTCTCTATCTGTGCTAAACAAGTTTGTGAATGATCATAGAGAATGTGGTTATTGAAGTTTGGAGTAGTAAATATACCCACAGAAAATATTTCATTTTATTATATATAAACATATCTTTGTATGCATATTGAACAATATTAACTGTAAGTCATGATAAAGAACTGTGGTTTTAATCACTGATAACATAAAATATAATTTGCAAGCTACCTGTAAATAATGGTAATCCTAATAAATAGAATGATGAAAGTCATCAATGGTTATATTTTAATGTCAAATAGTTTAGTTCAATTTAAACAAATATTTCTTGAACAGTTCTTAGAATTTGTGTTGCTTTATTCCATGGTAGTATCACAAGGACAAAAACATCACTTTGAGAAGAACTGCACTTACACTGTGTATTGTAAACCAGGACATCATAGTATCAGGTTTGTAGAATACAAAAATCAATTGCAATGTAAATGGTGGGTGTTAGGGAAATATAACTAGAGGGGAAAAAAATCCAGTTAGAATGTTGACTTACATGGTTTTAAGAGAGAGACTGATACGTTCAGGGATTTATTTTAAATAGGGTACCCTGCAGAAAGGCAGATGAAGTCAAGGATGGCAAATCTAGATATGGAAATAAGAATAATGGATTATTTTGATAGTATATAATACTAAGATAATTACCAAGAAATGTTAAATATGGACTTAGGTCTCATGTTAGCTTTTGAACTTATTAGGTTCTAAGACTGGAAATCTACAAGGGTCAAAACTGGTTTCTTAGTTGGGTATATAAAGAATGATGGTGTATTCAGTGAAAGAGGAAATAAAGGACATCTCATAGTTTAAAAGAAAAAAAACACTTGGGAGTCTGGTTTTCTGATTTCTGGATTCTGGCATCTAAACTTGTAGATAAGTATGGTATACTAGAAGAGAACAGACATCCTGCTCTCAAATTCCTAAAAGGTTATTTTTGGACATTAAGTTCTAGTTCCTACTCTTTTTCTGTGTATAGAAGGTTAGAAGAGTTGAAACTACCTTTGTGAATCTGAGCTATGACATCCATCTACATGTAAAACCCTGCTGAAGTGAGATGAAATGGATTTTTCTTAAGTATATAAGTATAAAATACATTTTTAAAGAAGTGAGTTATTTCTTTTCATCTTACTCAGGGTGTATCATATTCTTAAATTATTGGCTTGTATCAGTTATTTTGGATGAGTACATTTGCAGTATTTTTGGTGACTTCATTTTTTCTTATTTGAAACAATAAAATCCCTAATTCTTTTTTAATGGTTTTAGTTTTGATTGCTTTTTATATAAAATATTTAGTAAACAGTTGTATCTTTTTAATCATACATTATTTTATGAGAAACTCTTGACTTTGAATCAGGTAATTATGAATTGATTTTTAAAGTCTGACAGCTTTAATTCTTATCATGTAGTGAAAATGTATTTAATTCCCATGATGGATTAATGCCTGAAATACTGAATTCAGAGACTGGCTAAAATTTAATATCAAAAGAAATCTTGTAATTTCTGTTTGTATTCTTTAAAAATGAGGAAAGCCTTTTCATAATCTATGTCTAATTAAGTCTGCAAAGTTACTTATTAATAGTGTATAAAAGTAATGTAATCAGATTACAAATAGCACTGTAAATACAGTGCTTGATAACGGGGTAAAATTTTTCATATTAAAAATTGTGTAGACTGCTGAATATATATTATATACATTAATAGTTTAAATATACTTTGTATTAATAATTACTTTTCCATACATATAGAACAAAATTATTCATAATAAAAATAAATATGGTTTTAAAAAAGTTTACTTGGTAAGTGCACAGTTCAGTGACAGTCAAAGAAGAAATCTGTTAATACTAATAGTGGTGAAGAGATACAAAGCAGGGAGAGTTAACTATTGTTTACCAGAGCCTAGTTTTAGCTGAAATGAAACAGAGCTTAAAACTTGTAAACTGAGTTGTAAGTGGAAGATTATCTGCTATTGATAGTCATACAACTTATTCAGCTTTCACTTGTCTTTTCACAGAGCTCCTTAATAAGCATTTATAGTCAGTTTTTGGCAGCATTGGAATCACTGAAGACATTCTGGGATGTTATGGATGAAATTGATGAGAAGACTTGGGTACTTGAGCCAGAAAAACCTACACGGAGTGCTACAGCACGCAGAATTGTATTAGGTAGGGTAAAAGAGGATTAAGGAGGTTTTTTTCTTTTTTTAAAGATGTTTGAGTGTATTTTGTATTACTTTGGAAAAGGAATCTAAGATGACATTGGATTTTAGATGAGACTTTTTTGTATGAGGGATGAACTATGATTTATTAGTACATATTTAAATGTAAATATTTTAAGTAGAAAGGACAACTACTGAGGTGTTTCATTATAAAAGGTGATGATCTAATCCATGGATGTAGCATTCAGATAGTGCTTAATTAGCTTTTAATTAGCATGGAAATTGTGGAGTAGATTTTCTTTTAAACTTCCATTACTTGGGAAAAAGCTGTTAGAAATAATGAAGTCTTCATTTGTGAAACTAGACAAGATTAGTATGAACAAGTCTGGGAATACTTTCTAACAGGAATGTAGAGGAGGATAAAAGAACCTGAAGTGGGCCATGCATGCCATTGAAGAGTAAAAAGAAAGCTTTACAAAATAATAATTGAATATATATTAAGTATTATACTGCTGCTGCTGCTGCTGCTAAGTCGCTTCAGTCATGTCCGACTCTGCGACCCCACAGACGACAGCGCACTAGGCTCTGCCGTCCCTGGGATTCTCCAGGCAAGAACACTGGAGTGGGTTGCCATTTCCTTCTCCAGTGCATGAAAATGAAAAGTGAAAGTGAGGTCGCTCAGTCGTGTCCGACTCTTCACGACCCCATGGACTGTAGCCTACCAGGCTTTTTTAATTAATAAGATAAGGAATAACCATAAATATCATCCTGGCAATATTACCATATTCTATTTACTATGAAATTACTGTTTCATATATTATCATTATGAGCAAGCAATACATGAAATCAGCTTTAAAGTTCAACCTTTCAAGCTTTTAGAAGTTTTAAAACTATATTTGAGATCACACTAAATAAACTATAGTTTTATGAAGGATATTTTGATGTGAATCATATCCAAATTACTGAGCAGTTTGCATAGTTTCTACCTAGGCATAACAGATTATCTAGCTGGGGAAAGGGACACGTTACTACGAGAAGTGAGAGAAGTGCAGCAGTTCTACAAATAGTACTGTTACTTACTGAGTTTGAAAAAGTCTTAGCAGTATTTAATTTAGAATAGTTAGCCAAGTTACAGTATATTTGTGAACAAGTATATATTAAAATGAAAATAGTGTCTCCAAAGAAGTATAGTATTAATGGCCCCATTTATAATTATTTCTCCAGGTTATGGTTAAATACACTTTTTCCTTTATTTCTCATGATTCAGCATAAACAACCTTGGTTTTATTCACTTTCTTTATATATTTATGTTTTAGCTCCTTTTTTTTTTTTCTCTTCAGACGTTGGTTTGCCTTTCTAGGACCAAGTTTTCAGCAAATTAATCAAAAGATTCGATAGTATGACCATTGTTGTTAGGTGAAAGTTTCTGCAGCCATTAGCAGATATTGCTAAACGCTAATGTGAAATTTGTGTTCGTGGTAAAACATGCATTAAACAGTGAGATTATAAGTTACCTTTGTAATTTTGTTTTTCTTATTGAATTACTGTACTCATTTTTTATTTTACTTATTTCTTTTTGCCAGATCTGTAATAATTGTATTTATATTGTTGCCACCCTTAGCCAAAGGATTATGCTATAGTGTATAGAATTTATCAAGACATTTTTACCATAAAAATGAAATCCAAATTAACCTTAAACAATTACACTGTGCTGCTGCTGCTAAGTTGCTTCAGTTGTGTCCGACTCTGTGTGACCCCATAGACGGCAGCCCACGAGGCTCCCCCGTCCCTGGGATTCTCCAGGCAAGAACACCGGAGTGGGTTGCCATCTCCTTCTCCAATCCGTGAAAGTGAAAAGTGAAAGTGAAGTCGCTCAGTCGTGTCCGACTCTTAGCGACCCCATGGACTGCGGCCCACCAGGCTCCTCTGTTCATGGGATTTTCCAGGCAAGAGTGCTAGAGTGGGGTGCGGTTGCCTTCTCCAGAACAATTACACTATATGTACCTTCGATAAAAGCAATAAAATTTCTGAAATTTGTACTATAGTATAGTCAAAATTTATCAAAGAATGTAGTATCAAGTAGAAATTGCTTACTTCTTAGATTTCATGAACTGTTAGTTGTTTTTGATATTAAATGAACAGTTTCCAAACATTTAATATGAATTGAACCCTTTGTTACCCTACACAGGAAATCTTCACATGGAGAAACAATGTTTGTATAAAATTCAAATCTTAAACATTTATTTTTACCATTTATTGTATTTTTAGTCTTTTATGTTCTTCTTTTCAAGAAAGTTATAGAAGTCATTTAGAGTATTTTTCAGTTTGTAACTTGTAATTTTTTATATTAGAGATCTTTATCACTCCATAGAGAATTGTAATTCAAACTTTAATGGAATTCTGACCAGAATTCAGGTGGCTCAGTGCTTAAGAATCCGCCTGCCAATGCAGGAGATGTGGGTTCAATCCCTGGGTTGGAAAGATCCCCTGGAAGAGGAAATGGTAACCACTCCACTGTTCTTGCCTGGAAAATCCCATGGACAGAGGAACCCGGCAGGGTCTTCCAGGGAGGGTCGCAAAAAGTCAGACAGAACTGAGCGACTGGGTGCACACACACAGCTTATGAATTGGCACTGTGATTTGAAACTTAGGATCCCAAATCTTTAGTCATGATCAAAGTTTTAAAATTACTTCACTTCTTTTAAATTATGAATTAGTAATGTATTTACTTTTGTAAAAAACCATATAAAACAGTCTTTCCTTGGATATACAATGAACTAAGTACCCAAATTACTCCTTTATATTTTTTTTATGAATCATTCTATTTCTAAAAGCTTTAATATTCTTTTATTCTAGGGAATAACATTTCAATAAATATAGAGGTAGACCCCAGGCATCCCACTATGCTTCCTGAGTGCTGTTTTCTTGGAGCTGACCATGGTATGAGATCTCAGGTTTAAATGTTTTTAACAGAATCATAAAATCCTTGTCCACTACTGTAATTAAATATTCTAATGTATTAATATACTAATGGTAAATATCTTAAATGAAAATGTCTCATCGTGAACTCTACTTCTGTGTTTCTTTATATATATATATATATATATATATATATGTGATTTATATTTTCTAATCAGATAGTTAGGAAACGAAATCCTGTAATTAACAAATACTATGTATATTTCAAATTTTGTAACTGCATGATGGTAGATGTTAATTAAACTTGTGATCATCATTTTGCAAAATACAGATACCAAATCATTATGCTGTATACCTAAATATATAATACAGTGTTATCAGTTATATAGCTCAATAAAGAGACAAATTCTGTGCCAAATGTGACTTTAAAAATGAAAGCAGCAAGCCCTAAATTGACATTTTTTTTTTCTTTTTTAAAAAATATCTGAAGTGGTAAAACCTCTGGGAATTAGGCTGAGCAGAAACATACATTTGTGGTAGGTATCTTTGCAATACAATTTACTTTTCTTCTATGATTAAACAAATTTAATAACAATTTTTTTTTTCATACTTTCAGGGATCCAGAAAACAGTCTGTTACAAAATTTGAAAGATGTTTTAGAAATTGACTTTCCAGCTCGTGCTATCCTGGAAAAATCTGTAAGTTTTATCAGTGCTTTGATATTCCAAATGGTATTGCATAATGAAACTTACATGTTCTTTTAGGCACCAGAGAAAAATGAGGCTGAGAGGGAAGGAACTGGAAGAATATTACAACAGACTTCTGAACTGCAAGCAACAGTTGCATCAAAGAACTTATTAACCTTTGATTGGTGTTATAAGTTTACTTTTTTCATGGTCTTCAAGCAGTGAAGTGATTAATGACATCTTTATTATTAAAAATAGGGGGAAAGTTCCAGCATAGCTAATGAGATGTTTGGATTTTCTATACTGTCTACTTATGGCTTACTGAAATAAAGTTCTAATTAGTTTGAAAGAAGTCTTTGTGAAAGATAGCAGTATAGTTTTTTAAAACTGAATAGATACTACTACACTGCAACAATAACAGAACTGATTTATGACAAACGTGGACTACTAAATTGGTGGGATGTTTTTGTCTTTTTCCTTTAGTTACAGACATTTGAAGTTGAGTGTAATCACAAACTGATGTCAATTCCTGTTTTTGCATTCTATCATGGCATTATATTGATGTACAAACTAGAAAAATTACTTAAGCCCAAACATCTAGTGAGCCAGAAGCAGAACCTGTTTGTTAGTATATCTGTGTATATTATTTACTGGATAAAGAAGGAAGCCTTCTCTTGCAAATAGCTTTTCTAAGGCGTTAAACAGTGATGTGACTGTATTTTCTATAACACAGCAATATAATTACCTTTATAAAAATGTTATAAAAATTTAACATTATCTAACACCATATTCATTCTTCACTTCACCTTGTGTATTCTTTTTTCCTCCCACCCATCCCCAAATATTTCTTTTCTTTTGAAGGATTTTTCTATGGATTGTGGGATTTGTTATGCCTATCAACTTGATGGTGCCATTCCTGATCAAGTGTGTGATAATTCACAGTGTGGCCAATCTTTCCATTATATATGCTTATATGAGGTAAAAATAAAAATATCAGCAAGACTTAACAGCGTAGGAAATACACATGTGAAATCTAAAATAAAATCTGTTTAGCCAATAGTGATCACCTTTTTGGCCATTAGCTCCTTTACCATTCATTCCAAATGCCCTGTTTCATTTTTTCATGATTACTGATGAACTTAGAAATGTTCTAAAGTATCCAAGAAGGGGGGACATGTATCTAGACTATATTCATGGATTTTTCACTGATGTATAACAAATTAAAGATTCTGATGGAACATTGGAATCTTTGTGTAAATATCTCATGTAACCACAAAGTAGACTCAACCAAGTAGGACTAATGGTGGCAATAAAGTGAAATGGAGCTAGTACTACAGAGTACCTGTTACTTTTCAGGCTATAGAATAAATGTAATAATCCTACTTTTGATATTAAGAGTGCATTTTGTGATCCGAATATCTCACAACACCTAGTCAGTGACACTTTCCTTACTATTTATTATATGTTAAGTCTGCTTTCATTCCTGTCTGCAGTCACTTGCTCTCTAGCATTTATCTTAGGGCACAGCGGACATGTAATTAACTATGTGTGCATCTGTCTACAAAAACAACCTGTCATTGTATAGTGCTTTCACTGTTCAAAGACTTCCTTAAAATCACCTCATGATTTTTGTGATTAGTTTAGTGGCTGGTGCTATCTGCAGTTTAACAGCGGAGAATTTAGGTAGGGATGTCAATTCACCGTATATAAAATCATAAAATATGAGGTCTAATTATAGAGATACTCTTAAGGGAACATATGCTTTCTTTTGTAATAATGAAAATTCATTTAATTTTTAAAAATGGGTTGCCTCCTGCTTGTAATTAATGGGTTGAGAATTAACCCCACTACTGGTGATTAAGATCAGAATTAATACCTAAATTTTAAGAGCCTATGGTATCTTTTATAGCAGGAGTTCTTAATTTGTGATTCATGGATTTAGGTTAGGTCTGTGAACTCCATGGATTTGAACACACTATTTTGGGGTACAGCTGTGCTAGGGTAGAGAAGGTGCATGCATTTTATCAGATCCTTAAAGGGGCCTGTAATTTGATTATAAATCAGTGGTACAGACCTTAAAATCCATCCTGGTTTCCCCTTGTTTTTCAGCATTTTAGTAGTTTGGTATTGGCTCAGAAAATGTTTCTCTTTACTCTTGCAAGAGAAAATTAAGAAGGCAAATCTTCTGACATAAAAATATAATGTACTCAAAAAGAATGAAATGATATTTGGAGTACCTGTAATCATGTTGACATTCCTCCTCTTTTCTTCTCTGTTCACAATTTTCAGTGGTTGAGAGGACTACTGACTAGTAGACAGAGTTTTAACATCATGTTCGGTGAATGTCCGTATTGTAGTAAGGTAAGCAATTTATTTGTCACATTTCATAAAACTGTACCTAGCTTCCAGTAATGTGTTTTAGAAGATTTATTTATATAGTATAGAAGATTTATATATATAGTACATATAGTATACAATTTGATAGTGTATCAGTATATATAAAACTTTTAGAAGCATTTGTCAATTTATTTTAAAAAAACTTCTAAGATAAATTTGCCTCTATTAATATTTTAATTTATAAATCTCTTTTGATCAAAAATAGGTTAACCCCTTTTCTAGTTTTCCTAAATGATCTGAATCTTAAGTATTTTATCTTATTTATTCTTACCTATTCATTACACCATTTCTAATATAAAGCATTCCTCTCTTTCTATAAGCCAATTACCTTGAAAATGTCTGGGAGAAAAGCCTGAAATAAGAATGCAGCATTCCTGTGAAGAGCTAGAAACTTAAATTATCAAAAGGATTTTATTTGATAACTTCAGAGAAAATATAAAGCAAGACATACTAATATCAAAAGAAAAATAATGGTGAAGGCATAATAATATATATCTACTTTTATATCTTCGCTAAATGTAAACTGGGACACTGTAAACCAGAATCCTGTAGAACTGTCTAATTCTGTGACCTCCATACCATTTGTAGAAGTGTTTGTGTACCAAGATGGAGAGCTTGACTTGTTGAACATATCTGGATTGGTAAAATCTTGATGGGGTTCATAAAATGAATTTGGGAATTGTATTCGGCTGGATTCGTGTGGAGAACTTTTTACGTCATTTTGAAATTCTTGAGACTCACAATATTTTTGTCTTCTTCTTGTGCTTTCCTATGAGAAAATACATATTTATTATGTGTTAGGTTTGAGTTATCCAAGTATTTTAGTGTATTCTTTAAGAATGCTAAATAAAATGTGTTACATAAGATCAAGTTTTTATGTGCTTTATTATTTTTCCTGAGAAGTTATTTTTAGGTTCTGGATTTTAAGTATTTATAAAGCATCAAACAATCGATCTGGTTAATTTGATTGGATCTTTTAAACAAAGAAGTAGGCTATTTCTTAAATAATTTATAATCTAAAGATAAGATAGCATATGAAAATAATGATTTTTTGGGCAAGAAAAAAAACAGGCTTAATCTGATGGGGATAAGAACAGTCATCATTAGAAGGCTTTTTTGGTCAGTAATAATTAAAGATGCTAGAAGCACTGGGGCACGATGGTACTTGTGGACTGTGCACCCACATAGCGTGGTATCAGCCAGTGGCCTGTCCACTGTAGCTTTCTGCCCAAGCACCATTATCTTCCCATAACAGACCTCAAGAAGACAGCTGGTAAAAATCTATTTGTTCAGAAATTGACCTGAGAAAAGATGCTCACTCTAACCTCCTATGCAAAAAGGAATCAGTCTATACAAGTTAGTTTTACCATGCCCAAAGAGATGTCTTGAAGGCTCTTCAGCTTTTCCATTAAGAAATTACTGAGATAACTATAAACTGCTGCCTGAGAACTAAGAAAGTCACACAAATGAAAGTTTCCTAAAGTTTTGTCAGTTTAATTCACTAAAAAGGCAAAATGAGTTAATAGTTATTCCAGTAGGCCAATAAAGCATTTCTTTCACAAAGAAATATACCATCAAATAATATTTCTAAAGGATAAGAACCACAGGTAAGCTAACTTAAACTGTATTTACATACAACTTAACTTACATGTAGAAACGAATGATCTAGTTAGTCCTCATCTAGGTAAAAATAGAAGTCGACTATTGAAATTTCAAGACAGTCCTGTCCTGTGTGACCTACATACCTTGTCTCTCCTTAAGCAACAACAGATGATGTCAAATGGGAAAGCACTCATAGAAGGATTTAACCCTCAGCTGTCTTCCTAAGAGCTCTGATTGGGAAAGACAGTCTATGGTAGGACTGGATAAGTGGCTCACTGACTGCCTGTTTATGAGTAAAGTTTTATTGGTACACAGCCCTACTGACCACCACTACTCCTTTATTAAGCAAGGGATAGCAAATAGGCAGCATCTCACATCCTTACTAGAAAACATTGCTTTTAGTAATTAACTGAGAACTACTAGACATAAATGGCAAAAGGCAAAAAAACTGGAAGAAACTCACTTGTTCTTCAACACTACATCCATACCTCAGAATACCACCTAGCAATAAAAAAAAGAATGAGCTATCAATAGATGCAAAATTTGGATGGATCTCACAGACATTATGGGGAAAGAAACAAAACCAATCTGAAGTTACATAGTGTATAATTTGGTTTATACTGACATACTCAAAATGACCACATTACAGTGATGCAAAACAGACCAATGCTTTCCAGGGTTTGGGACTGGGGGGACCATGTCACTATAAAGCAACCAGGATACTGAAGATGTTAAAAGTAGAAAAGAATATTATGAACTACACAGTGCTGACAGATTTGACAAATTAAATGAAATGGACAAATTCCTTGACAGATCAGTTACCAAAACTGACATAAGAAGAAAAGGAAAATCTAATAATCATGTGACAGAGAGTAAATTCATAATTTAAAATTTTACAACAAAACTATAGACTTAGATAGTTTTCTTGCTAAACTCTCATTCATGAAAGACAAATCTTATTGAAACATTTTCTGAAAATAGATACTTCCCTCTAATTTAACTTGCACAGTGACTGGAAAACAAAATCACACAAGGATACTGAAACAAAAAATTACCACTATCTCTCATCAATGGAAATATAAAAATCTATAATGGAAAAACAGCAAATTGAATTCAGTATGACAACACATCGTTAACTAAGTGGAGTTTATTATACTAGTAAAGATGAAAAATTATATGATCTGAACACATCCCAAAAAACAATACCCATTCCTGACTAAAATTTATTCTTCAGTAAACTATAAATACAATGAAATTTCCTGAGCCTGATAATAAAGGGCATTTAGGAAAAATCTACAGCGAACATCATAGTTAATAGTGAAAGAATGAATGCTTTCCCCCTAAAATGAGGAATATAAAACGGATGCCCACTCATTACTACACTGTATAGTCAATATAGTATTAGAGGTCCCAGCAGGTGCAATAAGACATGAAAGAAATGAAAGACATGTACATTAGGAAGAAAAGTTTCAGAAAACATGGCTGATTATGTAAAAAATCCTAAGGATACAAAAGAACTACTAGAACTAATGAAGTGAATCGCAGGAAGATCTCAAGACACAAGGGCATTACAATTTCATTTCTATATACCAGCAACAAATAACTGGAATATGAAGTTTTTGAAAAATGACATTTAGAATAGGATTAAAAACCAAAATACTGAGACATAATTTTAATGGAAGCAGTGTAGGCTATCTACACTAAAAAATATTGTTTAAAGAAACAAACGGAGAGAAGTGTCAAGTTCTTGCACTGGAGAATTCAATGTTGTTGGGATTTCAGTTCCCTTTAGACTGATCTTTAGATTCAGTGTAGTCCCAATTAAAATCCGACTCTGCTGTTTAGTGGAAATTAACAAGATGATTCTTAAAGTTTTAATGGAGGGGACCATGATCTAAAATGGCCATGGCATCTTTGAAGAAAAGAAAGGGGCTGAAGGACTACCTGATTTCAGAACTAAGGATAAACAAATAAACTGATCGAAAAGAGAGTCTAGAAATAGAACCATGTTTATATAGTCAGCTGACTTCTGAAAAGGGCTCCAAAGAAATTAAATTAGAAAAGTCTTTTTAAGTATTTACTCTGGGACTTCCCTGGTGGGCCCACTGGCTAAGATCCTGTGCTTCCAAAGTAGGAGGCCTGGGTTTGCTCCCTGGTCAGGAAATGATCCCACATGCCACAGCTAAGACCCAGTGCAGCCAAATAAGTAAATATTAAAGAAACGGTCTGGGGATAACTGGCTTACAACATTGAAAAAAATGAACGTCAACCTCTATGTCACTCACACTATACCCAATTGATTTGAGATGGCTCATAGACCCAAATATGAAAGCTAAAACTATAGACCTTCTAAAAGATATCAAAATAACTTTGTGATCTTCAAGCAGGCAAATTGATAGACTGAATTTCAAATAAAAACAAAAAGTTTCTGTTCATAAAAGCCTAAATAAATAGGCAGGATGCACACAAGGAGAACATTTCTGCAATATAGATATTGAACAGCGGATGTGGAATATGTAGAGAATTCCTATATCTTAAAAACAATTATCCAAATAAAAGATAAAAACACTTGAAAGGGCACTTCACACAAGAACACATATGAGTGGCTAGTCAGCACATGAAAAGGTGCTCACAATGATTAGTTATCAGGTAAATGATAACTGGAATCACTA
This sequence comes from Budorcas taxicolor, assembly GCF_023091745.1. Taxonomy (NCBI): domain Eukaryota; kingdom Metazoa; phylum Chordata; class Mammalia; order Artiodactyla; family Bovidae; genus Budorcas; species Budorcas taxicolor. Next base: position 100,223,061 of record NC_068920.1, on the reverse strand, counting down.
TGACATACTAATACACACAATGCTATAATGGCTAGAAAGACTTACAAACACCAAATAGTGCGGAGGGAGGATGTGGAATGGCTGGAATTTGCATACATTATTGGTGGGAGTATAAAATAGCAAGTATCTGTTAGCTTTTTATAATGTTGAACATACATCTCTCCTGTTACCCAGCAATTCCACTTCTCAGGACAAACAGAACATATCCATAGAAGGACTTGTGTCATAACTGCAGACAGTGACTGTGGCCATGAAATTAAGATGCTTGCTCCTTGGAAGGAAAACTATGATAAACTCAGCATATTAAAAAGCAGAGACATCACTTTGCTAACATAGTTAAGTTACGGTTTTCTCAGTAGTCATGTATGGATGTGAGAGTTGGACCATAAAGAAGGCTGAGTGCCAAAGAATTGATGCTTTTGAACTGTGGTGCTGGAGAAGACTCTTGAGAATCCCTTAGACAGCAAGGAGATCAAAGCAGTCAGTCCTAAAAGAAATCAATCCTGAATGTTCATTGGAAGGACTGATGCTAAAGCTGAAACTCCAGTACTTTGGCCACCTGATGCGAAGAACTGACTCATTGGAAAAGTCCCTGATACTGGGAAAGATCAGGAAGAGGGCAGGAGGAGAAGGGGGCCACAGAGGATGAGATGGTTAGACAGCATCACCGATTCAATTACATGAATTTGATCAAACTCCGGGAGATAGTGAAGGACAGAGGAGCCTCGGGTGCTGCAGTCCATGGAGTCAGAGTCTCACACTACTTAGCAACTGAACAACAAGAAGGGTCAGGGGAAGCCCAGGTGCCCACTAATAGGAGAATGTATATACAAATTATGATGTAACTATACAATGGAGTATTACTCAACACGAAAAAGAACAAATTACTGGTGGGTGCAATAATATGGAGAAATTTCAAGAAACCATGCTGAGTGAAAGAAGCTAGAAAAGAGGGCATACCATACAACTACATGTATGTGAGGGGCTTCCCTGGTTGCTCAGGTGGCAAAGAATCTGCCTGCAATGCAGGAGACCCAGATTTAAACAAAACTAAATTTAGTGACGAAAATCAGAATATAAGTTGTCCCTGAGGGAAAGGGACTGACTGAGAAAAGGAACAAAGAACTTTCAGGAGTGATAAAATCTATACACACCTATCGCATTACCACCCCAATTAAAACAAATCCATTTCTTTTCTTGGAATGTGGGCATCAGTATTTTTATATCCCTCTCTACTACATACTCAAGTGATACCAGTGCCCATTAAGGGTTGAAAAAGAGCATTCAAGAACCTCTAAATTTTGTCACTGAGTAATATTTGTCTTTAATTTTATAAATGGGAACTATAAAATTTTATAAATGGGAACTTCTGTTCATTTGAAGTAGATTATCAATTTAAAAAGAAAACAGAAAACAAATGATGCTACCATTGTTTTAATAACAATAAATGCAAAAGACTCCTATTAGTACTAAAAAAGCATCTCTCTCTCTCTCTCTCTCGATAAACTTGTATGCTTGCTGGTTACATGAGAAATGCCTACCTAGTATGCTTCTAATTTTTGCCTTGGCTGCCAAGAAGTTCAGAGGCAAATTCAGTGCTCACTTTAGCAATTAACATCCCAGTTGGCTGATTAACCAATTTGTTTTTCTTTCTTTGGGTGGGGGAGAAATAGAAGAAGGGGGCATTGAATTATTTTGTTTCATATTATAAACTACCTCAAGTCATTTGGGGAAAATGATGTTATTTAAATAACAAAATGTTGGGTGTTCTGGGAAAAAATGTTTTGACTGCAGATATAAATACCTTGTATGCCTCTTGTCAAAAAAGGTTAAATTAGGAAAGATTTGCTGTTGCTTGAATGAGTCATCCGCTAGAGGTGAGTCACTAGCCAAAGAAATGATTGGATGATATAAAAAATATGTCATTTAAAAATACAACTGGACTTCTCTGGTGGTCCAGTGGTTAAGAAGCTGCCTGCCAATGCAGGGGTTCAATCTCTGGTCCAGTAAGATTCCACATGCCGTGAGGAAACTGAGCCCGTGTGCCCTAGAGCCTGTGAACCACAATGAGAGAAGCCACCACAATGAGAAGCCCACAGCTCAGCAGGACTAGAGAGCAGTCCCTACTCACTGCACTAGAAAAAGCTTGCACTCAGCAAGGACCACCCAGTGCAGCCAAAAATAATAAAGAATAGTATATACAAGCACGGTGACAGGGACACTCTCACACCTGTTGATGAGCTGGACACTGGAGGAGTCTACGTAAAAGTGTGGAATACAGTGAGTCCCTTGGGGTCACAGACAGCATAACAAATTCAAGTGCATTTCATTACATTCTCAGGCTGAAGAAAGAATCAGATCTGTAGGCAAAGGTGCTCACTGTCATTCTGTTTCTGTGATAACTGGTGTTGGCTGCTTTGGTTTTATCTGCCGGATAGGATATTTTCTGTCCTTTATTTTTTAGTGCAACTGTGCAACCTTGGTCCTCAGGAAAAAATAAAAATCTTTATTCCCAAAGGGCATATTCGAATGTAACCTGAAGGAAGACAACAAGAAAACACCTCTTACCCGCACTGTTTCACTGTTAAACAATCCAATCAGCTTCTCCTCCTCTTGCACTTTTCTCCTTGGTGTACGGGACTCAGCACTTCTCTCACTGTGGCCTTTTTTTTCTGTTAACGTATCCTGCACCTGATAGACTTGTTTTGCTGCAGCCTTTCGTGAATCAACCTGTTGACACACAGGAAGTAATGACATACACAGTGAAAACTTTTGACATTTGTAAAAGAAAACTGCATTCATGTCCAGATTCTTGAAAAACCTATACTTGCCAATCTTTGAAAAGAGGAAGAAATAAAGAGTAAACCAACAAATGGAAGTTACAGAAAAATAGAGTAGTTGGCAAGATCCAGGCCTATTCTCATCAATAGGACAAGACCAATTAAAATTAGTGTCACTGTTGTGCACTCTTTAGAAATTATCTCTACAGATAACTTGCTTATTGAAAACGGCATTTTTTTACAAAAAACTGTCACATTTTAAAACTGCACATGAATTCATTATTAACCTTTGCTGGGAGTGGATCCAGCACATCTTTTCAGTTTAAATTCTTATTAATTAGAATCTTAGTTTCCTATCACTGAAGTGAGCCTAATTAATGTGAACATATAAAAGGAGCTTATGATATTGCTTACTTTTTTATACAGGTAATTTAACCTTTGAACAGATGAATAACAGTCCATGTCATCTAATTCTGTGTACCAGTATCAGAGGTTAAATTCTATAACAAGCTTGCTGTCTCTAAGGTTTCTTTTTCACACCATGCTGTTATCTGGGGGGATGACTGACTCTCAATAACCTTGAAGGAGACACGGAAATAGAAGGGCAGCTCCCACAATACTGTTGGAAGATTGAAAGCCACAGTGATGATCCTTATGTGAAGTATTTGTTCAGCAGCTTCATGTTTACAGCAGCTGAAAGTGCCATCACCTTTTTTTCATGGGTTAAATAGGGGGCAGAAGATAGGAACAGTACAAGGGGAAATAATGGAGTAGCCAGTGCCAAACTAGAGAATGAATTACATTGGCTGGCCAAGCAGAGCCTTAATTTGTAGTCTCTCAATTTTTAGCTTCTATTGCCAAATGTGTTCACTCTTTCCCTTTAAAATATGCTGGTGTTTTGTGGCTAGGTTTAAGCTGTCACAACACCATTCTTTATTCAGCCCTCCTCTCGGATCCCAGGTTCTCAAAGGGTAGCAAAGCCACTGCTTCTCAGTAACCTGAAAATTGGAATTCCTGTCTGATCACTCAGGGGTTCTTTATTTCTATCACTCAACTCTCTCTAACTCCTAGGAAAATTCATGTGTAACCACCTCATGAGCCAGTTTTCCATTGAAGTTGTCTTGGTAATAAATGCCCATCATACCACGAGTGTGAAACAAAGGGTTTCCCAAGGCTGCTCTACACAGTTCTATCCTAATAAACTGGTGACTTGCCAATCATCAAGAAATGCGTTCTGTGACATAAAGGATTAGTTGAGATATTAATTGATGATTTTGGTGCCTCTTGTATGCTAGGCACTTTAGATATGACAGTTTTGGACCCAGAAGCCTCTGACGCACAAACAAAATTTGTTCTAAAATATTCAGTCCTCTGTGAGGCCTCCTGGAAGAGACAGTGCCTTCCTGGATCTGCTGCCAGTTGGCTGGATGGTCAAGCTGTGTTGCCGTGAGCACTTCTAGCTGATAAAACAATATCCAGTTTATGGAAAATTTCTATTTCTAGGGAAACTTAAAATTGTAAGAGCAAAGTGGGATCATGAAGTTTAATCCTTACTTGTGAACAGAGTAAAAGTTTTTCTCAAAGATATAAAACTAATTATAGAAAACACTTTGGATATCTCACATAATCAAATAGAAGGACACTATCCAAATGTGTGTCACTTTCCAGAAAGTGGCTATTCAAATAAGCTAATTTTTATTTAATTTTCCATTGACACTTCACATTGTTTTACAAAATAAGGAATAATTTTATACTTCTAAAATTCAATAAGCAAAAATATGCTTATAATTAAGAATTTATATGCTACTTTTTCTCACACAGAAAATAAATATGAAGATAAGTTTAACAGAATTATTTTGGGACAAAAAGCTAAAGAAAGAAATCTATAGATTTTTAAGGTCAATACAAAGATTACTACTACCCATAATAATTTATTCACCCCTGCATTTGCTATGCAAAACCTCAGATTTAGGGTGAAATAAGGAACAAACTTTTTCTTGCCTGAAACGTAGGAAAGCTTGAATATTCTAAACTATGACCTATAGCTATTCCCTGCCTCCATAAGCATTCTTACTGAATATGATTTCCTTCAGTGAATTCTGGACATGACAACCCAATGGATGGCATAAATAAAGAGGTGGCCCTGATGATAGATTCTTCTCATTCAATTCTAGTCTCTTCACAACTACCAGAGAGTAATTTCAGCTAGCCTACTGTCACCTTGATTGAGCCAAATACTGCCAAAGACCTGCTTTTCAGGACAAAATATCAGTATCTCCAACACCTTAAGAAAAGTTTCAGTTCAGTTCAGTCGCTCAGTCGTGTTTGACTCTTTCTGACCCCATGAATTGCAGCACGCCAGGCCTCCCTGTCTATCACCAACTCCCGGAGTCTATCCAAATTCATGCCCATCGATTCGGTGATGGCATCCAGCCATCTCATTCTCTGTCGTCCCCTTCTCCTCCTGCCCCCAATCCCTCCCAGCATCAGAGTCTTTTCCAGTGAGTCAACTCTTCACATGAGGTGGCCAAAGTACTGGAGATTCAGCTTTAGCATCAGTCCTTCCAATGAATATCCACGACTGATCTCCCTTAGAATGGACTGGTTGAATCTCCTTGAAGTCCAAGGGACTCTCAAGAGCCTTCTCCAACACCACAGTTCAAAAGCCATCGATTCTTCGGCGCTCAGCTTTCTTCACAGTCCTACTCTCACATCCATACATGACCAGTGGAAAAACCATAGCCTTGACTAGATGGAAGAAAAGTTACTTACTCCTTGGAAGAAAAGTTATGACCAACCCAGATAACATATTCAAAAGCAGACATTACTTTGCCGACTAAGGTCTGTCTAGTCAAGTCTATGGTTTTTCCAGTAGTCATGTATGGGTGTGAGAGTTGGACTGTGAAGAAGGCTGAGCGCCGAAGAATTGATGCTTTTGAACTGTGGTGTTGGAGAAGACTCTTGAGAGTCCCTTGGACTGCGCAGAGATCAAACCAGTCCATCCTGAAGGAGATCAGCCCTGGAATTTCTTTGGAAGGAATGATGCTAAAGCTGAAACTCCAGTACTTTGGCCACCTCATGCGAAGAGTTGACTCATTGGAAAAGCCTCTGATGCTGGGAGGGTTTGGGGGCAGGAGAAGAAGCAGACGACCGAGGATAAGATGGCTGGATGGCATCACGGACTCAATGGATGTGAGTCTGAGTGAACTCCGGGAGATGTTGATGGACAGGGAGGCCTGGCATGCTGCGATTCATGGGGTCGCAAGAGTCGGACACGACTGAGCAACTGAACTGAACTGAAATGACTAGATGGACCTTTGATGGCAAAGTAATGTCTCTGCTTTTCAATATGCTATCTAGGATAGTCATAACTTTTCTTCCAAGGAGTAAGCGTCTTTTAATTTCATGGCTACAGTTACCATCTGCAGTGATTTTGGAGCCCAAAAAAATAAAGTCTCACACTGTTTCCACATCTATTTGCCATTAAGTGATGGGACCAGATGCCATGATCTTCGTTTTCTGAATGTTGAGCTTTAAGCCAACTTTTTCACTATCCTCTTTCACTTTCATCAAGAGGCTTTTTAGTTCTTCTTCACTTTCTGCCATAAAGGTGGTGTCATCTGCATATCTGAGGTTATTGATATTTCTCCCGGCAATCTTGATTCCAGCTTGTGCTTCTTCCAGCCCAGCATTTCTCATGATGTACTCTGCATATAAGTTACATAAGCAGGATGACAATATACAGCCTTGACGTACTCCTTTTCCTATTTGGAACCAGTCTGTTGTTCCATGCCAGGTTCTAACTGTTGCTTCCTGACCTGCATATAGGTTTCTCAAGAGGCAGGTCAGGTGGTCTGGTATTCCCATCTCTTTCAGAACTTTCCATAGTTTATTGTGATCCACACAGTCAAAGGCTCTGGAGTAGTCAATAAAGCAGAAATAGATGTTTTTCTGGAACTCTCTTGCTTTTTCCATGATCCAGCAGATGTTGGCAATTTGATCTCTGGTTCCTCTGCCTTTTCTAAAACCAGCTTAAACATCTGGAAGTTTACGGTTCACATATTGCTGAATCCTGGCTTGGAGAATTTTGAGTATTACTTTACTAGCATGTGAGATGAGTGCAATTGTGCGGTAGTTTGAGCATTCTTTGGCATTGCCTTTGTTTGGGACTGGGATGAAAACTGTCCTTTTCCAGTCCTGTGGCCACTGCTGAGTTTTCCAAATTTGCTGGCATATTGAGTGCAGCACTTTCACAGCATCATCTTTCAGGATTTGAAATAGCTCAACTGGAATTCCATCACCTCCCCTAGTTTTGTTCATAGTGATGCTTTCTAAGGCCCACTTGACTTCACATTCCAGGATGTCTCGCTGTAGGTGAGTGATCACACCATCATGATTATCTTGGTCATGAAGATCTTTTTTGTACAGTTTTTCTGTGTCTTCTTGCCACCTCTTCTTCATATCTTCTGCTTCTGTTAGGTCCATACCATTTCTGTCCTTTATCCAGCCCATCTTTGCATGAAATGTTCCCTTGGTATCTCTAATTTTCTTGAAGAGATCTCTAGTCTTTCCCATTCTGTTGTTTTCCTCTATTTCTTTGCATTCATTGCTGAGGAAGGCTTTCTTATCTCTTATGTATTCTTTGGAACTCTGCATTCAGATGCTTATATCTTTCCTTCTCTCCTTTGCTTTTTGCTTCTCTCTTTTCACAGCTATTTGTAAGGCCTCCTCAGATAACCATTTTGCTTTTTTTGCATTTCTTTTTCTTTGGGATGGTCTTAATCCCTGTCTCCTGTACAGTGTCATGAACCTCCATCCATAGTTCATCAGGCACTCTGTCTATCAGCTCTAGTTCCTGAAATCTATTTCTCACTTCCACTGTATAATCATAAGGGATTTGATTTAGGTCATACCTGAATGGTCTAGTGGTTTTCCCTACTTTTTTCAATTTAAGTCTAAATTCGGCAATAAGGAGTTCATGATCTGAACCACAGTCAGCTCCCGGTCTTGTTTTTGCTGACTGTATAGAGCTTCTCCATCTTTGGCTGCAAAGAATATAATCAATCTGATTTCGGTATTGACCATTTGGTGATGCCCATATGTAGAATCTTCTCTTGTGTTATTGGAAAAGAGTGTTTGCTATGAGCAGTGCATTCTCTTGGAAATAGTCTATTAGCCTTTGCTATGCTTCATTCTGTACTCCAAGGTGAAATTTACCTGTTACTCCAGGTGTTTCTTGACTTCCTACTTTTGCATTCCAGTCCCCTATAATGAAAAGGACATCTTTTTGGGGTGTTAGTTCTAAAAGGTCTTATAGGTCTTCATAGAACTGTTCAACTTCAGCTTCTTCAGCATTACTGGCTGGGACATAGGCTTGGACTACCGTGATATTGAATGGTTTGCCTTGGAAACAAACAGAGATCATTCTGTCATTTTTGAGATTGCATCCAAGTCCTGCATTTCAGACTCTTTTGTTGACCACGATGGCTACTCCATTTCTTCTAAGGGATTCCTGCCCACAGTAGTAGATATAATGGTCATCTAAGTTAAATTCACCCATTCCAGTCCATTTTAGTTCTCTGATTCCTAAAATGTCGATGTTCACTCTTGACATCTGTTTGACCACTTCCAATTTGCCTTGATTCATGGGACCTAACATTCCAGGTTCCTATGCAATATTGCTCTTTATAGCATCAGACCTTGCTTTTATCACCAGTCACATCCACAGCTGGGTGTTGTTTTTGCTTTGTCTCCATCCCTTCATTCTTTCTGGAGTTATTTCCCCACTGATCTCCAGTAGCATACTGGGCATTTACCGACCTGGGGAGTTCTTCTTTCAGTATCCTGTCATTTTGCCTTTTCATACTGTTCATGTGGTTCTCAAGGCAAGAATACTGAAGTGGCTTGCCATTCCCTTCTCCAGTGAACCACGTTCTGTCAGACCTCTCCACCATGACCCGTCTGTCTTGGGTGGCCCCACAGGGCATGGCTTAGTTTCATTAAGTTAGACAAGGCTGTGGTCCGTGTGATCAGATTCGCTAGTTTTCTGTGATTATGGTTTTAGTGTGTCTGCCCTCTGATGCCTTCTCGCAACACTTACTGTCTTACTTGGGTTTCTCTTACCTTGGATGTGGGGTATCTCTTCACGGCTGCTCCAGCAAAGTGCAGCTGCTGCTCCTTACCTTGGACGAGGGGTATCTCCTCAGGGCTGCCCCTCCTGACCTAAGTAAACAAAAGTTTACTTCTAGTTATTTCCATTAATAGTATTTGAGGATTTCAAGAAGGCACCTCAGTTTACAGGGCACAGTTTATGATGCCTAGTATTGGAAAAATCATTCCCTCCTTTTTTTTTTTCCCCCAAAAGATGCTATAAGTTTCTAAGATTCTTATCGTGATATGCTATTTTCCAATACCTAGCCAAAACATTTTTGTTATAACTACTAAATTGAAAGGTACATCTGGGACCTCCCTGATCGTCCAATGGTTAAGAGTTCCCCCTTCCAATGCAGGGAATGTGGGTCTGAGCCTTGGTCAGGAAACTAACATCCCACATGTCTTCAGGGGAACTAAGCCCACATGCTGCAACTACTGAGCCTGTGTACCTCAACTAGAAAGCCTGCGTGCCGCAGAGTCCACACACTCTGGAGCCCACACAACACAACTTGAGAGAAACCCCGCAGCCCTACTGAAGAGCCCACCAAGAGCCCACAAAGATTCCTTGTGGCACAAATAAGATCTGACACCGCCAAAAATAAATATTTAGAAAATAAAAAAAAGGCACAAAGCAAGCTGAGGGAAATAACACTTAAAAATTAAATATTCATAACTTTCATTTGAAGACTGAATTAGAAACATTTTGTTTATCTAATTATATATGTTTCCAGATCTACTGACTTCTTTTTTTCAAGAATCTTTGTCTAAAAAGCACAAGTCTGGAGTTCATTATTTATTCTGTTAAACAATTAGGTCCATGTATAGAAAACAAGAAATGTTATTAGTTGCTAATAAGGGAATTCTGTCTAAAAAGAGAGAAATTTTGGGCCATGTGATTGATATTCATTCTGGACTTAAAAATGATTTTTGTTATGGAAGCAATGAACGATGGAAACTATCCTGTAGTTGATCATTCAGGAGAATTGAGTTCAAGATATTTTATATTATCATACTGTGTTTTTGATCATCTTCAAGTCTAGGTTTTGCAGCATTTCAAAATCTGTAAACTTAATTTAAAAATAAAAAGATACTTCAGGTGTGGTCACATATGGTGAATCTATATATATAATTATTAAATATATTCAGTTCAGTTCAGTTCAATTGCTCAGTCATGTCCGATTCTTTGTGACCCCATGAACTACAGCACGCCAGTCCTCCCTGTCCATCACCAACTCCTGGAGTCCACCCAAACACATATTGATCGAGCCAGTGATGCCATCCAACTATCTCATCCTCTGTCATCTCCTTCTCCTCCTGCCCTCAATCCCTCCCAGCATCAGGGTCTTTTCAAATGAGTCAGCTCTTCACATCAGGTGCCCAAAGTATTGGACTTTCAGCTTCAACATCAGTGCCTCCAATGAACACCCAGGACTGATCTGCTTTAGGATGGACTGGCTGTATCTCCTTGCAGTCCGAGGGACTCTCAAGAGTCTTCTACAACACCACAGTTCTAAAGCATCAATTCTTCAGCACTCAGCTTTCTTTATAGTCCAACTCTCACATCCATACATGACCACTGGATAAACCATAGCCTTGACTAGATGGACCTTTGTGGACAAAGTAATGTCTCTGCTTTTTAATATGCTGTCTAGGCTGGTCTTATCTTTCCTTCCAAGGAGTAAGCGTCTTTTAATTTCATAGCTGCAATCACCATCTGCAGTGATTTTGGAGCTCAGAAAAATAAAGTCAGCCACTGTTTCCACTGTTCTCAAAATACTAGAGAAATAAAGTCAATGTTCAATAAATATTGATCTGCTATGAAGTATATCCCGATTCATCTCAGTGTCTATATACTGGGGCTGATCAAACAGAAATTAACTAAAGTCTTAAGAATCCATATTATTCTTAATGTTTTCTTTTTACTCATAATCAAAATGCTCTAATAAAAAGGGAAATACAATATTTTTGATTGAGGCTCATTGGAAAAAAATGTTTTATGTTCTATCTCTGCATATAAAAAATGGTTTCACAGCAAACCATTGAATTTGATGAAACTGAAAATTCTGGTGGATAATAATTAGAATTTTATATCAGAGGATATAGCTATCAGTTTTTTAAATGGCTTCTTTTATATTTCAATTAAGTTTATGAAACTGAAAAACTACAAAAAAGGAAAAAATCTACTTAAATTAGTGTAGATTAAGTGGTGACCATTATTGCAAGGGAAATACTATGTCAAGGAAATGGCTCTTTGTTTTGTTGCAAAAGTGATAAAAACCCCAAAGTCAATAAAACTGTTAAAATAAGTCTCAGTAATTACCAAGATCAAAATCCAGTGGCTTTTTATTAAACATGAACTTTTGTTCTGCCTTCTGCAATACGTAAATAGTGCTGACAATTGGTTTGTGAGGCACTTGCTACAATAAAATGTAATTGTATCATGAGAGAAAGGTGACAATCAGGAGATCATGAAAAAATTACATATTCTCACTGGTAGTTAATTAGCCATGCAAAACCTCCTCAAACAGATATTCTCTTCTATTAGGAATGATTACTATGCAGGCCTACAGATGTCAATACCACAGTCATTCAAATACTTCTTTCCCTACTAATTGAAGGTTGTAAAGCTCTGGTGCCAAGGTTTTGCTTCCAAAGAGCTAATTTATGACTAGAAGGATATTTTATGTCTTCAGTTGCAGCAGCTACAAAATTCAGCAAATCAGAACCATCTGTGCACTGATACTTGACTCACCATTCATCGAGCAGCCTATCAGTCACATTAGCTTGCATCTTGCATTCTTGGCTTGTGAACACTTATGATGATCCAAAGTTCAGAAGAAATATTAAAAATGAATAGCATCCTGACCCTATCCCAATGTACATGCATCAGGAAACAAAGCCCTCCCCATATTTTTTTGCATATGAGCAGTGTCACGGCAGGGCTGAACATCTAGCTGCCTGTCCAGTAATGTTGATAGCAGTCTCAGGTTTCCCTCATCCTCTTAAAATATGTTTCAAGTTTTAATTCTTTTGTGTTCTTTCCAGCTCTAATTCTTTTTTTAATTTTTAGTGCTGCTGTGAGGAAGTCAGTTGGAAGATAAAGTGGAAGGCAAAACTTTAAAAAATAACTTATTTTAAAAATTGTTTTTACAGATTGAAATATCAGCACATACAAATGACCTGGTAAAATCTAAGAATAGTATTATTACCACCAAATTATGGCTGAACGAGTAAGCAAGAGCAGAGGGATGACTAAAGAAAATCTGAAGGAAAACAGAAAAAAAAAAAAAAGATTTTTCATGAATAAAGTTGGATTAGCCTTTAATATCTTACTCTAGTCCTATCTCTATGATATTAGTGACTGATTTATTTGTTTAATAATACACAACGGGGCACACAGGTTCTATTTTTCTCTAAAAGACAAGTCAAAGGGACCTTCAAGAAAATTTCTTGGAGCTCAGTTAGGGGATAAAGGAATTAGAAATTATAAGTAAGAAACAGGACTGTCAGACTCATTCTGACACCTAAAACAACTTCATTTGGTAGATGAGCTTCACAGAAGGTCATCACTGGATTGCAGAAAATGTTACTTACCTTTTGATTGTTTGGAGCATGCATACTTAAGCTCTCTCCTTTAGTGCAAAACTCCAGTGGTCCTAAAGGTATTCCACTTGGGTTCAGAATTTTCTTGAGCATTTGATAGTCTGGCTTTTCATCATATGCTAAATTATGAGCACACACCAAATACTGGGCTATTTCACCTGTGAAGTATTAAGTTTTTTTAATATGTCATTCATAATAGGCAAAAGTCAAGACTACTATATTCTCAAAATCTCAGCTGTTTTTCTCTTACACAAGAATGTGCATGTGTACACATACATCCTCTATGACGAAACTAAGAATGAACAACTCAATGTAAGGTACTTTTTAAATGATATCCAAACTTGACTGACATACAGTGACCTACAAATTTGACAAGATGGAGAAACAGGTGGGCTTTTATTTACATATCTGTGTTGATACAGTTTGTAATTCACTCATCAAAGGAAGCCATTTAAAAATTATAGTTAGTGATTTGAATTTATGGGGTGCAACTACTAAGAATTACATGAATAACAGACTAGCCATGCTTCATACTTTTTCCCTAAAGTTTTCAAAATTCAGTTAAAAATAAGTTTTTTTGAAGTTTTAAAAATTCAGTTAGGAATACTTACTATACACCTCCTTAAAGGAAAAAAGAAAAATCACTGAAAATTTTAATTAAGGCTTTGACTTTGAGATTACAACAGTACATACATTTAGAAATGACCTTGAATTCTATGGTTTTAGCCATGACTGACTTTAGAATTTGACAATATCAGGTCTCCCATACCAATCTAGACCAGTGCAATCACAGCATAATCTTTCTGATTTAGAGCACAAGGAGGAGAAGTTGCCATCTTTTATTTCTTCTCTTCCCCAGAATGGTGTAGTAATCTCCCCACAAGAAAAAAAGCTGCAAACTACAAACTTTTAAATACATTAAGCACAAACAGAATCCGTAACCAAAACGACAAATAAAGCCACTGTAAAACAAATGTAGTTTGCATTTTTGCTTCAGGTGGAGGTTCAATCTGAGATACAAGTAAGTGATAATACCATACACTAGCTAAAAACTGGCATGTTTTCATTTGTTCAAAAATGTTTATACTCCATAAACTAGTTTTTACAAGGCTTTCCTCTTCAAAAACTTATTACTAACCCAGACACAAGGAGCTCTTACTTTCTCACTAAGTTGTTTATATCCTATGGTGGGAAAGCTTTGTGAGTTGGAAGAAGTAACTGCCTAAAATTTTGCTCCCCTCCAGGTCTACCTCCTTTCAAGTAGGGAACTGCAGAGACACTGGGTATCACTCCCTACAGGGAAAAATTCGAAAAGGAATAGTCATCATCTCTCCCCCCAAGGAATGCCAGAGAGTGACCATTTTACACTGTATTGTCCACAACTATTTTCTAGGAGCATAAGGCTACTATGGCTAAACTGAAAACTCTTGGCTACAGAGTTTGGTTTTTTTGACCTTTTGGAAACTGATGCAATTCTGCAACCTCCTTTTTTCCTCTTGAATGTATAAGATGTCAAAATTCTGTTACCTACCATTTCCTTAACCAGGATCTATAACTAGCAAGTGCTACAGCTTCATCAAAGTTTTATCTCATGTTTCCAGAAGCCCTTTAGGGGGCATCCGATTCTTGAAGAGATGAATAAAACAAAAAAAGATTAAATTATATTCACTACCGTTTTAATATAAATATTAATGTAAATATTCTGCTGTTCTTTGTTTAAAATTGGTAAGCCTGGTTTGGTATGCTGTGCTTAGTCGCTCAGTCATGTGTGACTCTTTGAGTCCCCATGGACTATAGCCTGGCAGGCTCCTCTGTCCATGGGGATTCTTCAGGAAAGAATACTGGAGTGGGTTCCCAAGCCCTCCTCCAGGGAATCTTCCTGACACAGGAATTGAACCAGGGTTTCCTGAATTGCAGGCGGATTCTTTCCCAGCTGAGCTACCAGGGAAGCCCTACAATTCTATTAACCAGAATATCCCAAATAGAGAAGAGAGCTGAATATGTGAACATGCATAGTTTTCACAAATCACTGTTAGAAGACAACGGAAGACTCCTGGTGCTCTACCAGTTGACTGCAGCTGTGCTGGAAAGCCTTTGTGGGTCTGGGCTTTAAAAAAATGAGGTACCATGAGGTAGGAGAGGAAGAAAAAGAGAAGAGCCACCTCTGTTATGAATTTATTATGATAAACCTGATGCTCAGACGTTTGTGATATAGTACTGGTTTTAAATGTTAGCGTTTCAAGATCTAGATTTATTATATTAGGTACACCTTTTAATTTACTAGCATATTTCCAGAGCTATAAAACAAATGCTTTGAGTAGTATGAAATTATGATATTCTTGAATCATCTGCTTTTTAAGCTAGTGAAATATTAAGTATCATTACTATCATTTCAAGAGACAGAAACTTTTGAAACTATTATTATTTCACTGAGTGGGACACGCATGCTGCAAACTTCTCAGCTATTTTATATCATAAAATGTCTTAGTAGCAAATCTTTTGTAAATCAGATTAATTTTCATGCTAGTAATACCCACTCTCCTAAGCACAAACAACTTGAGACTTTCAGTTAATCATAACGTTTCAACATTTTATGCTTTAAAAATAGAAATCTGCATTTTATAAAATAACACTATAGACTCGAAACAAATGGTTTGCACTGAAAAAGAGGAGCCTGGCACTCCTCCTCCCTTTTCTCATCATTCAAATCTCATCTCTAGCAACAGCAGTGTCCCAGAACACACACTGGTCCATAAGCATTTATTGTGTATGATTCAGGTCACCTGGGCTTTCTTTTCTAATCCTAAACTCAACAGTTTATTTTTTAGGCAGGAGGGACAATAAAAGACAGATACACAATTAAAAATTTTTTTTTTAACATTTCATCTCTCATTTTGCTGTCTTATTGAGTAAAATGAAAGCTGCATGATTTGGTAAAAATGCAAATAAGAATATTAGCCAAAAATGAATACTGGCATATTGACTGACTTACTCAGTGAAGTTACATAAACAAAAAGCTTTCATCTTGCAGCCCATCCCCACCAATGAGAATACTATTGTCCCATTTGCCTTGCTCCAACAGAAGGAAAGGGACTACAGAGAGTGAAGAAGCAGCAAGACTCATATGGGGCAGACTTACAGGACTTGGGAAATGCAAGTGGGAAAGCACAACTGGTTTATTTGTTTCCTATGGAAATTAAAATTCTGGTTTCTGGTCAAAGAAGGGCTGTAAGTATAAGTTTAAAATGATTTAACTCTACTTTCAAACTCTCATGTGGAAACTGATACTATTTGACCTTCTCTAGACAGTCAGTGTACATATTTGCTTTCATAAGTCAGCTAAAAGCTAACTGAAATTGCCCGATACAAATAGAGATCAAGATTCACTCTGCTTATCGTCTCAGAAAGAAAGCAAACCGGACAGCAGAAGCAGGCTCTGTTCTGTGAGGCAATCTAACTCGGCTGTTAAATTGGGGCTGAACAATGTGCCATGCAGCACTTGGATAATTCTGAATCGCCTTGCTATTTTTACTGACAGCACTACCAATTAAAGAATTCCAAAACAGTCTATACTAACATGAAAGAGAAACCCGTTTAATGAAATGTACTCTGAATCCCCAGGTCATATGCCTTGCCAAACCAAAAAAAATTCTTTTTCGGGTTGCTGGGTCAGACTATAATCCAGGTCTAAACAGCATTCAAATGTTTAATAGTTTGCTTTTTTAAATGATTAATTGAAAGCAGTCTTTCCTTAGATCAACTTTATCTTCAGAGAAACAAAACCAGAAAGTCCACTCTAGAAATACCAGATATAGTAGACCATTGAACTTGTGCACAATTTCCCAAACATACATCTGAAAGAAAGCAGTGCCATCAGCAAAGCTGAGAACACTCCCTGAGCAAGTTCTAGCAGCATTCTTGTGTCCTAATGAAAAGAGGATCTAGAAGTTCTCTTCTCTAGCAACATATTTGGAACCCGGGGGGGTTTCTTCCCACCACTGTGGGAAGGGGATTGGGTGCAGAAAAAGTGACAAGAGTGACACATGCAGTGACCTGGAAATCCTACAGGGGGAGATAGAAGTTATCATTTGACTCACGGCAGCTGCTTCCGGAAGGAGCCCATTGAAGTACCGACTCGGGGAGCTCATCCAACAGACTGAAACAAAGGAGAGTAAGGCACAGTGAATTTGTTTGCAATCCTCTGACATGCTGTTTTGATCAGAAAACAAAACTTGTTGATGGGTCACTAATAGGGTGACTTTCCATACTTTTTTTCCTACCCACCTGTACAGGATAAGAGGGTAAGTGGACAGGGGACATCCCTAAATCTCACTGATCAATTTTATATCAATCACCTAGAAACTAAACGTAGAAATACAGTATAAATGCTTTAATACAAGGTCTGTATATGCAAATGTAGAAGTAGGGATACATGGGTTTTTTTTGTAAAAACCTCAAGAAAAAGATATGTGAAAAAATTTTACCTGGATTTTCAAGATATTTTTCCTCCTGTATTTACAACTGGGAAGGGGTAAATTATTTCCTTTTTACATATATTGTTCTTCACTGGGCAGTTGTTTTATGCTATGCTATCCCTGGTGGCTCAGACGGTAAAGAATCCATCTGCAATGTGCGAGACCTGGGTTCAGTCTCTGGGTTGGGAAGATACCCTGGAGGAGGGCATGGCAACCCACTCCAGTATTCTTGCCTGTAGTATCCCCATGGAGAGAGGAGCCTGGCGGCCTACAATCTTTGCGGGGTCACAAAGAATTGAACACAGAAGTGAGCAACGAAGCACAAGATTAAACAGATTAACAAGAAATAACTCCCCCAAAACCCATTGTTCTAAGACTTTTCAGTGTTTTAGACTGAACAAGTACAAATCTCTTAAGTTGCTTCAGCCACAAATACATAAACACTCAATTAAAATTACTGATATGAATGATTCACAAACTCAGGCATAGGCACAACTGCAACAGTAAATGTACTGATCTAGTATTACCTGATGTCAGGAACATAAAGGATGGAAGGGAGATACAGTAATATGGTTGAATATGCAAGCCTGCCCTTATTGGGAAATTCAGTGTTATGCCTTCTCAGCAAGTTGAATAAATTATGATTAGGTACTATATAAGAAGTTTGAACAATTTATATCATAATTGAATATATATCTTATTAATATACATATATATGCCTTAATTATAAACTTCATAATACTAGCTTTACTGGTCAATAGGTTTATGCTATTACTCAGGCCAAAATAAATATATTAAGAGGCAAGGGACCTAAAAATATAAATGGGGATTATGTTTATTAGTATTATGTTTTATTATTTATATGATACTCTATTACCTTCAAATATATACATGCAGGCATATTCATTAAAGAGATCTGCAATGAACACATCTATATATGCATATTGATAAAAGACCAAAACAAATATCTGTAAGTCTGTGAATATCTGTAAGTCTTGTGAAAAGAAAAACATATATATTATCATTAGAATTAATATGCTAGTTTTTAAAATAAAGCATTTTATTTAAGTTAGATAAACTGAGGTGAGAAATTGGAAACCAAGACTGCTTACATGTGCCCATTACTGTGCTTTGACCCTGACTCATATATTGAGGAGCATTAGTTACCTGAGGGTTAGATGGACACATCAGTCACTGCAGTAAATAACTGATGAGATCGTTCTAATGCTGACATACAAACGTGTTAGTTGGGGTAAGGGACTAGAATGATCAAGACTGAAGTGGAGAGATATATCTTACAATATATGTCAGTATTTACAAATGTAATCTGTACTACTGTCTGTGGGTTAGCTTCCCTCTCTGTTAAGAACTGATGTCACACTGAATTTGAAAGACTGATTTCTACAGATTAGTTACCCCTTCTGTAAACTTCTGTTGTGACTTGTCTTATTTAAAATACAGCAGCTTTTTCCAATCGTGATATTATATCTGTACATAACTACTATTGAGAATATCTTGGTACATAATGAAAAATTGACTATGCTGTGTTATAAGCAATTGACTTTTTCTTAGGCCTGATCAAAAGGCCTAAGAAAAAAGTGAGAAAAACAGTAAAAGAGTAACCCACTCTGCTCTTAGTCTAATCTAATTCTCATGCTAATAAGAGTTTAGGTGATAAAAACTGAATGTGGAATATTATAAATGTATATGTGGCTGCAAAATGATCTCTTGGATAAACATTTCATATACAAATTTTGTTTGTTTCTTCCTTAAGAAACAGAACTCTCTTCCTCCCAAAACACAGGATTAAAAAGAAGTATGTTCTTCTCACTTAAAAAAAGAAGTCTTGTTTGTCCCACTTCACACAGTTGCTTTGCACAGTTAATATCAATCACACCAAGCTACCAAGCTCACACTAACTCCATGTACTTGTACAATGATAATTTGAAAATACTCTTCCTTGAAAATACCACCACCTAGAATCTAAGCTTCGGAAAACACCCTGTGAAGTAACAAATATTTCACTTTATATTTTGCATTACAACTCAATACATGTGATTTCATAGGTGTTAGCTTAACGGAGTGTATGTTTGTAAGCTGTTTGGTTTTTTTAACATATTTTTCAAATTTAAGAAATTTGCTTTGGCTATCATGTTAGTTGAGTGGCAGTCTTTTCTGGGATATTAACTTGCTTTAGTGTATCCTTTCAGCCCTGGTGTTGTAAATGATGGAATACTTGAAAATATGTACTTTGTTTTCGCAGCTTGGACAGCTACAGGGTCCTGCAGGCTCCTTTCCCAGGGCAGTCTCCCACATAACCACCGCAGCAGGCAGTAGCCGAGGATCTCAAGGTCACTTCGTCTGGACAGGGCTATAGGAATAAGCATTAAGACAGAAAGATGAGGGATAAGCAAGTTTTGAGAAATAGAGAAATCACTGAATGAACTACCACTGATGAAATATGAAAAAGCCAAATGGGCGATGTGTTTTGTTTGTTCAGCTGGAGAAAAGCTTAAACGCCCAGGCATTTGGCCCCAGTCCACAGACAGGCAGTGACTTGTTGCTGTTGAAAGTAAGGGTCAGTTTCCTCACCTCCTCCAACTTCATCCTTCCTTAGTCTGGCCTGTCACATGAACTTGATCTCCATGGCCTCTGACATGATCCAGACAACCCATAACCTGGCACCAACACTTTCTCAAAGAGCCAAGCAGTAAAACAAAGAAATAAATGTCTGCAGCTAAATTGCTAACATATGTTCCAGGAAGTCCATGGGGTCTGCATTGGTCATGCAGAGACCCTTCGAGTGCAGACTAAACATTGATGGCCTTTCCTGTTCCACTCATACTAGTAGCCTTTGAAAGTGGAAGAATATGACAAAACTGCCATCTAGTGTGCAGTATTAAAAGTCTTTCTTAAGACTTTTCAATTAAATGACAGTACAGGAAAAAAATGCCTTCTGTTTTGTGGGTACACGGATCTAGAATTTTACAAATATGATTTTAGATATAAGCAGTGCTATGGTGAAACTCTGGTCAAACATCCTGAAAAAAAAAAAAAAGGTAAAGCAATAGAGTGCATGAAGGGTGAAGGTGGAGGTGGTGGGAAGTAGATTTTAAAGCAAAATAGAGGCTTCCAGAATTTAATATAAGATGGCTTTTCATTAAAAAATACAGTAAAAGAATACATTGAGGTCACTGTAAATATCATTTATGTAAAATTACTAAATGACAGACTAATTTCATGATAATTTTATGTGTTTTTTAAGTAGCTGATTTCAAAAGAAGGACAATGAAATCTAGTAAAACATCAAAATGTAAAAAATATTACTGAAATAATGATCAAAACATTAACAAAGTCCCACAAAATAAACTCATTTTTATAACCATTCCAAATTATTATAAAACAATAGGTTGGCTTAGATTTCTACCATGACTTGAATGTTCACCTGTGTAGGGATATAAAATCTCCTAAGTGTAATTCATGGCTGCTAAACCTGCTGTAAACAGGTATCCTGTTTTATTATCTTTCATTAAATATACTCTGAAAAGTCACTCAGTAAACTCAGTTTTTAATTTTAAAAGTCGTCTACTAAGAACAATGTTGCTAGCACACCATAACTACTTTTGGTCACCATACATAAGTTATTATAAAAGCAGAAGACAAGATTAGCTCTCACACATACTCTATCTTAACTGCTATTAGAGTACTGGATTATTAAAGGCCCTTCAATCGAGTAGAATGCGACAGTCCCATGGGTATCATTTCCTTTCTGCACAGCTTCAACAATGTCCTAATGCAAGACTTGGCTCCCCTATTAAAATAAAAACACAATCTCTACCATGCTGTTTTGCAGTGATTTCTTCAGTAATAAATCTCCCATTAATAATGGAATGGTTCCATTTGTACAGATGTGTTCACAAGTCCCTTTTCCATTATGGCAATTTCTGATTACTACCACTTAAAAAAATTCACATCCTCTAATTTTCAAAAAATTATATTCTGGCACCTGTTTGGACAATATAGGCTACACACAAGAGACCCTCTGAGGAAAAACAACCAGAATTAAAATCGAATGAACATTTCCAGCCATTTCCCCCAACCCTCCAACTGAGGGATTAATTGATATGAAGCTGTAAGTAATGACAAGTCATTTAGATCTCTAAAGCCAATCTTTCATAAACTGGTCTTCATCTGAAATAGCCCTTTGAGAATTAACTTTACTTCACTAGTATAGTTCAGTCTTAGCTAATTAAACTATGGCATCAACATTTTTCAAACTTTTATTTACTTTTACTACATATATACATTAATAACTATGGTTAGGTACATGTTTTACCACTGTTTCCACTAAGTTCTACAGATATACACGTAATGTTAAAGAAAAAATTCTACAGTAACTCTTTCCCACCATTGAACAGTGAGATGAAAGGATTAAAAATGCTTCCAAGCACACACCTCTCCCTGAAACTTCCTCTCAGGGAAACAAACTGCAAAGTGTGATGTGTTTATTTGAGAATCTAAACTCTAAGACTGTACCAACGACTATGTTCTCTCTCCATCTACTACATACAGAAGAGCAATTTTAACACTGGTTAAATTAATTAAAATATTTTGGATGACAATATTAGCATCTATGAGTGGGTATGTAATTAACACAGTAAATTGGCCATATATCTAAATTTAATGTAGATGTAATTTAAACAAAAGATAGATAATATAATATCTGTTAAATCTAGGAATCGAACATTTGGATATTTACTGTATTATTCTGTTATTTCCTGTATATCTGACAACAAAATGCTGAAAATTAAAAAACAAGAGTTGATCACAGCTGAAGAAGACAATGTCTAACTATGAAAATATTTTTTAATTTGAAAGCTGAAACATATGTTATGGATTATTCTATTTCTGTATAATTTGTATTTCTGTATAATTTATTATAATACATAAAGTTTATCAGGTATACTTATAGTCAATATAATCATTAACTGCATATTTTCATGTATATTTCCTATATGTAAAGTCATACTTTTACTTATGGTATTACTGCTTAGAAATATAGGAAAATTTAGTTATTAATATTTTTCTTCTACATTCTCATGTCACTTTCTAAATATAATTTAGCATCCAATTTTTTCTTTGCTTTTTAATATGGTGGTGTTCTCAGTTGCTCAACATTTCTAAAAGATTATTGCCAAGAGAAACCCCCCCAAAAAAATGCACAGGTGGAGTGGGACTTGAATTCTATTTCCCTAGAAAGCAGATACCAGAAACAGCTGACACTAGAATACATAATTAAAATAAAAACAATCCATGTGATTTATGAAGCTGCTACTGTGCCAGACACTCTAACTGCTTTTATCTTATTTAATCATCCTAACAATAACATGAGGTAAGTATCATTAACCCTGTTGACAAATAAGAAAATAGAGCCTCAGAGAGGTTAAACAACTTGCTCGGTATCACAGAGCAAAAATTCACAGAGCTCTGCACTGAAATCCAAAGCGTTCAGAATCTAAAGCCAACACTCAAATCTGCCAATTACTTTGCCTCCCTTGTTAGTTTTAACACCATTTAGACAACCTTATATATACTGCTTCTACAGTTAGGGAAGTATTTGAAGCAGGCATTTTAACTTAAAACACCAAAAGATATACTGACCAAAGACAGGTGTACTAGCAAGGAAGAAATAAGCAGCAGATCCTGAGGTCTAAGCTGCAGCACTATCAAAATTTTTCATGCAACCAACCTTGCATGAAACTATTTGTTTAAAACTACTTCATTCTGATGAAAAAGACTGTCTAATTAAAACATTAATTTATAAGTGTTAAATGATTCTTCCAAGCTGGAACAGAAACAACAAAGAAATCACACTGGAGAACTGGTCCTTACTATGAAGATAAACTGCAGTAAAATTATCTGGGTGAGATTCACCAAATGGAATCAAAGAATTGGGAGAAAAAGAAAAATATCAGTGTTAATCCCCAAATGAATCTGATTATTTGCCTAACATGTTTTCTGTATAGACAACAGTTTTTTTCTTATATAGAGTAACATTATAAAGTAGGAGGAAAAACAAGTTTTTGTAGGAAATAATAAAATGAACCTGAAAACTTCTGCCTTAAGCAAACAGGGTTTAATTGCTCAAAATACTAGTTTATATATTCAGAAATGACAATAGGAAAGCAGAAAACATCTGAGTAAGATGCTCACCTGAGAAGTGAATCGTGACTATCTGCAGAACAAATTTAAAGGTTACTCTTGTTTTGCTAACTAGTAACCTATGTTATTATTTATTTATTTTTTAACCTATGTTATTTAGTAGTTTTCCCAATTCAGATATATAAAGAGCTAGGGAACTTTAAGGTGGCTCCAATTTAATGCAATTAGGATATTAGGAAAGTAGAATTCAATGTGTCACATTTCAAATAAATAAAATCAGGTATCTCATTTCTTCAGTACCTTTTAAATCTTAAGCCTTAGTTTTTGATGAGACACTACTGTGTGATCTCAGGAGAAGTTATTCAACAGAGTAAAGGTACCTTACATTTGGCCAATGTGTATTCTTAACCCAACCAAACAGTTTAAGATCTATGCCAAGACTTTGAAAGTCTTGTCTAAATGTCAAAATTGGGTTATGCCACATAGAGGGAATAGTGCCTTCATTAAAATTTATTTATACATCAACCAAGGAGTATTTATAGCAGTGAAATTTACTTAAAAATAAAAATCAACAGTATGTTTTTCTGACTACTAGTAGATTCAATAGTAACTTGAAGGTTTACCTTAATATCTTATAATTGAAAAATGGGTTCCCTTTTTTGAATTATTGTTTAGGAAGTTAAATATTGTGTAAACCATGTCATTCCCCCAAGTTTGGTAGCATGAAAACACATTCGCAGTTTATCTCACATATATTTTGTAAGTTGGAGTGCCATATTAGAGTGAAATGCAGCCATGCAGGAAATAACACAAGACTTGGATTTCATAAACTGTAGCAATTGGCAAAAAAATTTAAAAGCATGCAATATAGTTGTTTCCTTGATACTGAATATATCATATAAACAAATGGACATTTAAAATGCAATTTAGATATCACATTGTATGGTCATCAATGATGTTGAATTAAAACAGGTATTATACACTCAATGCACAGGTCTGAAGTATTTAAAAAAGCTCAATATGTTAAATGCAGTATATCTCTAGAGAAATTAGGTATTGACTGCATGCCTCAGTGAGCAGAAAAATCTACAAAAATCCATACCACACATTGATCCCAATATTGCTTTTTAACATTACTAAGAATGTAACAAATTTTAAAATAGTGTATTTGACACAGATATAATTCTCTTTAATTATCAGGCAACAAGCCCAAAAATATGTCAATGTTTATACATGTTGGTTTTTATGAATAAAAGATTAATAATAGATGAGATAAGCCCAACATGTATTACTCTAATTTTACACTAAATGAAGCACTTCAGCCACTCACAAAACACTTCTAGGTCATGTAAGAGAATTGAGTTTAGAAGAATAATTGCAATTTGAAAAAATACAGATATATACATGTACAGTAGCTCAAGAATAGTTATCTATCCATTCACCCAGCTGTTCATTCACCTTTATATATCTCTATTCATATTCTTACTTATAGTAATACAAGTACCCTCCTTTTACACAGTCGAACTAAAAATGCTTATGTGAAACTGATGACTGGCACCTATAACAAATTCTTTCATTATGAAAACCCAACTATTAATAATCCACAGAAACATGAGAGTTAGCTTCAGTTTCTGAATAACCACTACAAAGGTAACAGACCAGACAGCCTGACCAGTTAGCAATATATCTGTTTAGTGTCTAATCCATAAGTCAGTCTTACACTGAAGGCTGGCTATTTCCCAGGGCCTGATCAAGCCAAGATAAACCTAAAACCTAACAAATGCTCTGACAACTAGAGATTCTATTTCCTAGTGATAACTTGTTTTGCTCCTCATGTTTTCCCTTGCATTATCTGTCTCAGTATTTATTTGATCTCATAGCTGCACTGGTATAGAAAAGATTTTTCTGAGATTAAACTACATAATGTATACTGAAGTAAACACATTAATATTTATGAATCTGACCTTCTGCATTTACCTACAGGATTTATGGCCTTGTTTATACTAGTTTCTAGATAGGACTAAATAATTACTTCATTTCTAATAAAATCCTAAAGTGAAATGTTTTATTTTGGACAATTAAATCTAAAACATTAGGAATGAATAGTTTTCAAATATTTGAGGGTACCAAACTTTTCAGTTTCCATACTAAACTGCATGTTAAAATTTCAGCAAATGTGTGTACATGCACATCTATGCATCTTTATGTGGAAGTATATATGTGTGTATACATATATGTGAAGGCATATGCATATATATGTATATCTATATGTAAATACGGATATGGTGAGAACTTTACTGTATACTCTATTTTTAATGCATTAAGGGAATCTAATTTTTATAGAAATCTTTTTAAACCTGTGGTAAAAATGAACATTCACTCCAGCTTATAACTTTTCAGCAAATACCAAAAATACGTAGTAGAGGTTCCAACCTGAGTAACCTTCCCAAAGAAGTAGTATCTTTCTATTACTATTCTCAGTTCATTCTTCTCTCCAAAGACCTAGCATGGCGAAATCTACCCAGCTCATCAACATGTATTATTATCTAGGGAGCAAAAAGTTTAAATACACTACAGAATAAAATATTGTTCAAAACTTTCATGAAGGTAGCATAATGAAAATATTTACCTAAACTATGGAATAACTGAGGAGGACTTTCAGAATTTCCAGAGTCCAAACAGTGATCAGACCAACATCCATCAACTCTACTTTCCCATTCCACAATCACAGTTGTATTTATAATGGTCAAAATCCAATCACATCAGTATTCGAGCTATTGGTTGAACTTAGTGGCCCAATCATAAGTTAACATCATCAATACTGTAACTGGACCAAAGCTTAAGAGTCTGTACGATGAATTTACAATTATACTACTATCAAAAAGTACTTTCAGGTTTCTAAATATTCTTTCATACTAATATATCTTGCAATAGTGAAGAACAAAATTCACTGAGAACTTTAAATTAAAAAAACAAAACAAAACATTATCAGTGAACATCTGACTTTTACATTCCTTGTGCTTAATCGCTCAGTCTTGTCTGAATCTGCGACCCCATGGACTATAGCCCACCAGGCTCCTCTGTCCATGGGGTTTTCCAGACAAGAACACTGGAGAGGGTTGCCACTCCCTTCTCTAGGGGATCTTCCCAACCCAGGGATTGAACCCAGGTCTCCTGCACTGCAGGTGGATTTTTTTACCATCTGAGTCACCAGGAAAGCCCTTAATTAAAGCCAATGTCCCATTTATATCTTTTTTAAAAAGCCATTGATTCATTAACAATGTTAATGGTGAAAAATAATACAATATTATTAAATTTCTGAGTGAAATCATTACTTTTTTAACCAAACTATCTTTGAAAAAAATGCAGTGATTTCTCTTACTCTGATCAGGAGCTATATGAGCTAATTTCCAACCCCCCAAATTTAACCTATGATTCTTCCTGAAAGGAAGAAGGTACACAACTGACACACCTGTTTCACTTTTTCAGTGGCCCACCTTAAACTAGAGTGGGTTTTAACTGCCCTCGAAAATGATCAAGACCCTCTACATTACATGGTCAATGGTCCTTTTAATAGAAAAGGCAATAATATACAGTTGTTTGCACCAACAAAAACTTGTTAGAAAGTATCAGTTTAGGGTAACAGTTCAACAGCCATTAACAAGTACAAATGTCTAACTGTCTTTTAGTAAAAATGAGGTCCATTTGAAGCTGTTTAAAAATTATTTATGTGGTTTAGTATATTTGAAAATACTTTTGTAAACAAAGTTTATGAATAATATAATTTTGAAAGCCAAAGTTTTTCAAGTCACCATTTTTTTTTTACTAGCATAACATTAGAATTGACTTTTTGTCTTGCTGACAGAGCAACTAAGAAAGTACAGTTGCATTGACCATATTGATTGTGAACAAAGCAACCATCAGTGGGGACTCCACACCATATATTTTCAATATTGAACTCCTACTTCCTTTTCCATGGCTTTCTGGGTCAGCTATTGGATTTGGACTGCAGTGTAATAAACAGCTAAGGTTTAATTAATGGTAAATGAATACAAGACATAGGTTATGACTTTAACTAATTAGGGAATTGTTGAATTAAGTCTGCCTTGGAATGCAAGGCAGTACAATCAATATCCAATAAAAGGACTATGTATGTAATTTACCTGCAAATGTGTTTCCAATACCATCAAAGTGAGTTTAAATAAGTAAGATATATGAAAGGTGACTAGGAGAGATTTCCACAAGTTAACACTTCATAGTTTCAGAAAAGACTTCCTTATTGTTGAGATGGTATCTTCTAAAGCTCTGATAAGAGCACAACGAAAAATAGGAATCATTCTTCACACATGTACCTGCACCAAATCTGAAAGTTCCTAAAGCATAAAAATTCAGTTGTTGATTTTCAAGTTTAACGTAAACAAACTAGTACTCTAGGCCGCTCCAAATGAGCATCAAATTTTGCTTACTTGACATCTTTTATTCTTTTTTTCACTTGTCAAAAGTGTGCATCTCTTCTCTCAGTTAGAAGAATATTTGTTGACATACAGGAATTCACTACTTTTGATAAAAATCTCCCCAATGTTCTCATTCTTCAAACTGACCAGGCGAAAAGGTCATTTCATGGAGCCTTAAGACTTTGTTCTAATTATTCTGAAATAAAAAAAAAGAAACCTACCTACTCCCTTGTGGGCATCCAAGCTGGTAAACTCTATTGTCCCGTTATGGCCTTTTTTAGGATTTTCCTGATACTGTTTGTGGGTCCCATTGGGACAATATCTGTAGGAAAGTCCATAATCTGCAAGATAAACCTGGAAGACGTGAACAGAAAAATGAATAATGTTTCTGTCCTTTGAAAATTTAACCTTTATAATTAAGTCTTAAGAAACTGATAGGTTAAGAGAACCTCAGATCTGTATTTTATTAAACCAAATGGTGCCTTCGGATAAAATCTATACAACTGGGGGCCATAACAATGAACTTTCTAACTTAAATCCTTACTTCAACATAGGCATATCTTGTTTCTGAGTTGACTTAGATTTTTATTCTTTTTATTCGGCTCTTAAATTCCCTTTCCTCCAGGTGGGCATGTAGATGTCATAAACCACAATATGTCTTTTTATCTATATTCATACAGCTTATGAGGATCAGCCTTTTTTCTTAGTAACCCCTCCCTGTAACATAAAACTATTTCAACAGGGAGGGGAGATGAGAATAATCTAAAAATTGTAAGCTAATATTACAGGAATCTCCATTAACAGGAAGCATAAAAACAGTGAACAGACTATAAGAGATAATGACTGTCAAAATTTTAAAAACAAACAAACAAAAAAACCAGCATCACGTTGTCCGTATTTAAGAATGGAACATCAATGCTGTACTTCTGGTCTTTCAGACCAATCCATATCATCACTGTTATCTTTGTAAGTCAGTCAGAATCTAAGCAGGGTATCCAAACAGAATATAGATTGTTGAAAAGTCAGATGGCAACTCAAGTGAATTTTCCTAAGGTTACCTTTGGAGAGAGAAAGAAGGGAGAGGAGAAGTAGTTTTACAGATAGAGCATACATTGAATAGGGAAGTGTTATGATTAGATGTTTATTCTAACACATATCAGATGGTAAAGAGTCAGTCTGCAATGCAGAAGACCTGGGTTCAATCCCTGGGTTGGGAAGATCCCCTGGAGAAGGGAATGGCACCAACTCCAGTTTTCTTGCCTGGAATATCCTACAGACAGAGCTGCCAGGCAAGCTACAGTCCATAGTGGTGCTAAGAGTCATATGCAACTGAAGCGACAGCATGCACGCACAGTCAGAATATTATACTTTCCACCTACATGTTACCATGATCCTCTCCCCTCTAAACCACTGGAAAAGAAAGCAGCTTCAACTTTTAAAATGGGTTGTTTCATATGTATTTCTTTAAAATTTAGGGAATAAGGCAACACTTCACAATGTTCAGCTTTAAGACAAGAGTATTAACATTAGAATACAACTGGAATTTTAAAAGATACCTATTAACTAAATTTTAATTGAAGTTGTTCGTTTCAGGACAGCCCAAGTAAAGATATTCTGAACTTCAAAATATAAACAACACAGTTTCCTTCATTTGCTGAAGAACATAGCTTGCTAGATTGTATGAAAACATGATATTTCAGTTTTGTCTCTCACTCACAGATGCCATTTCTCAACATGGCTTCAGGAGTAACTGCCCAAAGTAACTGCACTTCAGAATCAGATGTAAAACTGGTTGCTTGCTTTCACTATTTATGATGCATTTTTATCTTTATTTGAGAACTAAATAGACTTCACTTTGCAAAGTAGACATCCTGAGAATGTAGATATTGATAGCAAATGGAAAGGATCTCATTCAGTTCAACAGAGATATCAAAAGTTTTACAGATAAGAAAAAGCTAAGAGAATTCAGCACCACCAAACCAGCTTTACAATAAATGCTAAAGGATCTTCTCTAGATGGGAAACACAGAGAAGAAAAAGACCCTCAAAAACAAACCCAAAACAATTAAGAAAATGACTACTGGAACATACATATTGATAATTATCTTAAATGTAAATGAACTAAATGCTCCAACCAAAACACATAGACTGGCTGAATGGATAAAAAACAAGTCCTGTATATATACAAGAGACCCACTTCAGATCTAGGGGACACATACAACCTGAAAGTGAGGGGAGAGAAATAGCTATACCATGCAAATGGAAATCAGAGGAAAGCTGGAGTAGCAATACTTGTACCAGATAAAAAAGACTTTACAAAGTAAAGACTGCTACTAGAGATAAGAAAGGACACCACATAATGATCAAGGGATCAATCCAAGAATATACAACAATTATAAATATTTATGCACCAAACACAGGAGCACCTTAATACATAAGGCAAATGCTAACAGCTATAAAAGGGGAAATTGACAATAACACATTAATAGGGGGGGACTTTAACACCCACTTACATTAGTGGACAGAAAATACATAGACAGATCACCCAGAAAGAAAAAACAAAAAAGAAAACACAAGCTTTAAATGACACAATAGACCAAATAGATTTAACTGATATTTATAGGACATTCCACCCGAAAGCAGCAGAATACACTTTTTTTCTCCAGTGCATACAGAACATTCTCCAGCATAGATCACATACTGGGTCACAAATCAAGCCTTAGAAAGTTTAAGAGAATTGAAATTTCATCAAGTATCATTTCCATAATGCTATGAGATTAGAAATCAATTACAGGAAAAAAAAAAGCTATAAAAAAAAAATCACAAACACATGGCAAAGAAACACGCACCATTAAATAACTAATAGATCACTGAAGAAATTAAAGAGGAAATAAAAAGAATACATAGGAAAAAAAATGACAACAGAAACACAATGACTCAAACCTACGGGGTGCAGCAAAAGCAGTTATAAAAGGGAATTTTATAGCAATTCAATCTCACTTCAAGAAACATCTCAAATAAACAATCTAGCCTTATACCTAAAGCAACCAGAAAAAGATGAACAGATAAAACCCAAAGTCAGTAGAAGAAATCATAATGATCAGAGCAGAAATAAACAGAAATGTAGAAAACAAGAGCAAAGATCAATAAAACTCAAAGTCGGTCCTTAGAGAAGATAAGCAAAATTGATAAACTTTAAGCCAAACTATCAAGAAAAAAAGGGAGAGGACTCAAATCAATGAAATTAGACATGAAAAAGAAAGTACAACTGACACTGCAGAAATACAAAGGATCATAAGAGACTACTACAGGCAACTATATGCCAATAAAATGGACAACCTGGAAGAAAGAGACAAATTAATGGAAAGGTGCAACTTTTCAAGACTAAACCAGGAAGAATTAGAAAATGTGAGGATATCAATTACAAGTAATGAAATTGAAACTATAATTAAAAATCTTCTAAGAAACAACAGTCCAGGACCAGATGGCTTCACAGGTAAATTCTACCAAACATTTTAAGAGCTAACACTAATCCTTCTCAAACTCTTCCAAAAAATTACAGAGGGAGGAACACTCTCAAATTCATTCTGTGAGGCCACATTAGCCAGACACCAAAACCAGACAAAGATATCACGAAAAAAGAAAATTATAGACCAGTATCACTGATGAACATAAGATACTAAAATCCTCAACAAAATATTAGCAGACAGAATCCAAGAGCACATTAAAAGGATCATACACCATGATCAAGTGAAATCTATCCCAGGAATGCAAGGATTCTTCAATATACACAAAGCACTCAATGTTAATACCATATTAACAAATTAGAGAATAAAAGAACGATCTTCTCAACAGATGCAGGAAAAACTTTTGACAAAATTCAACACACATTTACGATAAAAACTCTCCAGAAAGTGGGCACAGAGGGAATCTACCTCAACATAATAAAGGCCATATATGACAAACCCACAGTAAACATCATTCTTAATGGTGAAAAACTGAAAGCATTTCCACTAGGATCAGGAATAAGACAAGCATGTCCACTCTTGCCACTCATATTCAACATCATTTTAGGAGTCCTAGTCATGGCAATCAGAGAAGAAACAGAAATAAAAGGAATATAAACTGGAAAATTAGAAATAAAACTGTTACTCTTTGCAGATGACATGATACTGTACATAGACAATCCTAAAGATGCCACTAGAAAACTACTAGAACTAATCTATGAATTTAGTAAAGTTGCAGGATACAAAATTAATGCACAGAAATGTCTTGCATTCCTTACAATAATAATGGAAGATCAGAAAGAGAAATTAAGGAAACAATTCCATTCACCACTGCAACGAAAAGAATAAAATATTTAGGAATAAATCTACCTAAGGAAGCAAAAGAACTATACTCAAGAAAACTATAAAACACTGATGAAAGAAATCAAAGATGACACAAACAGATGGACAAACATACCATGTTCTTGGATTGGAAGAATCAACACTGTCAAAATGAATGTACTACTCTAAGCAATCTATAGATTCAATGCAATCTCTATTAAATTGCTAAAGGCATTCTTCACAGAAGTTGAAGAAAAATTTTTACAGTTTTTATGGAAACACAAAAGACACCAAATAGCCAAAGCAATCTTGAAAAAGAAACACAGAGGCAAAGGAAGCAGGCTCCCCAATTCTGAACTATAGTAAAAAGCTACAGTAACCAAGACACTATGGTATTGGCACAAAAACAGAAATGTAGACTAATGGCACAGGATTAAAAAGTCCAGAGATAAACCCAGGCACCTATGGTCACCTACTCTATGACAAAGGAGGCAAAATGTACAACAGAGAAAAGACAGCCTCTTCAGTAAGTGGTTCTGTGAAAACTGGACAGTTACATGTAAAAAAAAAAAAAAAAAATGAAAGTAGAACATCACCAAACACCATACACAAAAATAAACTGAAAATGCATTAAAGACCTAAGCGTAAGACCAGACATTATATAACTCTTAGAGGAAAACCGAGGAAAAAACACTGACATAAACTACAGCAAGATCTTTTTTGACCTACCACCTCCTAATAAAAAACAAAAATAAACAAATGGGACCTAACAAAACTTAGAATATTTTGCACAGCAAAGGAAACCATAAACAAGAGGAAAACACAACCCTTAGAATGGGAGAAAATATTTGCAAATGAAGCAATGGACAAAGGATTAATCTCAAAAATATACAAACAACTCATGGAGCTCAATACAAAAAAGCTTCCCAGGTGGCACAAGTGGTAAAGAAGCCACCTGCCAATGCAGGAGACTTTTAAGAGACGTGGGCTTGAACCCTGGGTTGGGAAGATCCCTTGGAGGAGGGCATGGAAACCCACTCCAGTATTCTTGCCTGGAGAATCCCATGGACAGAGGAGCCTGGCGGACTACAAAGAGCTGGGGTTGCAAAGAGCTGGGGACAACTAAAGCAACTAAAGCAACTCAGCATACAGCATGCACATAGAGATCAACACAAAAAACAAACAACCCAAGCAAAAAATGGGCCTAAGATCTAAACAGGCATCTCTTCAAAGAAGACATACAGATGGCAGAGGCACATGAAAAGATGCTCAACATCACTAATTATTAGAAAAATACAAATCAAAACTACAAAGAGGTATCACCTCAAACTGGTCAGAATGGCCATCATCAAAAAATCTACAAACAGTCCATGGAACTTATAAATTCTATACAAAATGTACAAAATCGATACAGTCCATGGAATTCTCGAGGCCAGAATACTGGAGTGGGTAGCTTTTCTCTTCTCAAGGGTATCTTCCTAATCCAGGGATCGAACCCAGGTCACCTGCATTGCAGGCGGATTCTTTACCAGCTGAGACAAAAGGGAAGCCCAATTAATAGAAAAATACCAGTCAAAACTACAATGAGGTATCACCTCACACTGATCAGAATGGCCATCATCAAAAAATCTACAAACAATGCAATGCTGGACAGGATGTGGAGAAAAGGGAACCCTCTTGCACTGCTGGTGGAAATGTAGATGGATACAGGTCACTGTAGATAACAATATGGAGGTTCCTTAAAAAACTAAAAGTAGAACTACCACATGACCCAGCAATCCCAGTACTGGGCATATACCTTGAGAAAACCATAATTCAAAAGGACACATGTACCCCAATGTTCACAGCAGCACTATTTACAATAGCTAGGAGCCTGGTGGGCTGCAGTCCACGGGGTCACTAAGAGTCGAACACGACTGAGCGACTTCACTTTCACTTTTCACTTTCATGCACTGGAGAAGGAAATGGCAACCCACTCCAGTGTTCTTGCCTGGAGAATCCCAGGGACGGTGGAGCCTGATGGGCTGCCATCTATGGGGTCGCACAGAGTCAGACACGACTGAAGCTACTTAGCAGCAGCAGCAGCAGCAGGACATGGAAACAATCTAAATATCCATCTAAAGATTAATGGATAAAGATGTGGTACATATATACCACGGAGTATTACTCAGCCACCAAAAGAAACAATAAAGGGTCATATGTAGAGACATGAACGGACCTAGAGTTTGTCATACAGAGTGAAGTAAGTCGGAAAGAGATAAACAAGTATCTTATATTAACACATACATGTGCAATCTACAAAAACAGTGCTGATGAAACTATTTCCAGGGTAGGAATAGAGACACAAATGTAGAGAACAGACATGTGAGCACATGGCAGACAGGGAAGGGGATAGTGAGATGAACTGAGAAATTAGGATTGACTTGTGTAAAACAGATAGCTAGTGGAACATTTAAAAAACACAAGACACTCAGCTTGGTAGTCGGTGGTGACCTCGATGGGTATGATAGAGAAAGGGTGGGATGGAGGTCCAAGAGGGAGGAGATATATTTATACACAGAGCTGATTCACTTCATTGTACAGCAGAAGATAATACAGCATTGTAAAGCAATTATATTCCTATGAGACTCTTGCTAGGTAATCCTGGTTGTTGGTTTTTCCCTTTCATCACTTTTAATACATCCTGCCTTTCCCTTCTGGCCTACAGAGTTTTTGCTGAAAAATCGGCTAATAGCCTTAATGGGGATTCCCTTGTATGTTATTCAGTTTTGTTTTGTTCTCTTACAATCTTGTGAGACAGGTAGGGAAGATGTATCACTATACAGATTTAACAGATGAAAAATAATATGATACACCCAAATAATGTAAGTCATCCAAAACTCATTAAATTCAGCTTCTACAAAATATTTTATTGTTTTAGTGAATTTTTTGGCTGTCCCCTCCCCCTCAAAAAACATCTAATCTACACTAATACTTTCAAGGACTTTCAATTTTAATATTTTATTATTAAAAAGGTAGTATAGTGGCCATGGAGACACAACCTCATTAAGAAAGAACTGGTCTTTCATCTGAGGAGTGCAATAATCTGACAGCCTCCAGAGGCAGCGCCACTAGGACCCAGCACAGCATGTGAGCCGAAGCCACACTCTCCCCTGGCAGCTCCTACTAAAGAATGATCATGGCGGGAAGGCTCTGTGGCCATTTTTACCCAACTGGAGACTCTTCAAAGGGGACCCATTAGCTCTGGTGCTCCCTAATTGGCTGAGATTTTGTGGGAACTGTATCACAGTCTGCGCTCTCGGTGCCCAATCTTCCTGTTTCCTTCTCTTTCATAGGTGTCATTGCAACATCCCACTCTGAAAGCTTTCCTTGTCCAAACCCGCTTCCTCTCCTTTCATCTTTCTATTGTGCTGTGCTGTCGCTTCAGTTATGTCTGACTCTTTGCGATTCTATGGACTGCAGCCCACCAGGCTCCTCTGTCCATCTGATTCTCCAGGCAAGAATACTGGAGAAGATTGCTATGCCTTCCTCCAGGGGATCTTTCAGATCCAGGGATTGAACATGTGTTTCTTAGGTCTCCTGCACTGGCAGGCGGGTTCTTTACTGCTAGTGCCTTTCTCTTATACAGGTACTATATTCTCTCCCCTCAATAAAGAGCTTGTACTCCTAATGCTGTCTCCACATCTGTGTCTCTGAAAAATGAATTTGACACAGATAGTAAATTACAGCCCTGA
Source organism: Budorcas taxicolor (assembly GCF_023091745.1). Classification (NCBI taxonomy): domain Eukaryota; kingdom Metazoa; phylum Chordata; class Mammalia; order Artiodactyla; family Bovidae; genus Budorcas; species Budorcas taxicolor. The sequence continues at coordinate 100,187,373 of NC_068920.1, read as the reverse complement.
TTAAAAGCACTAAACTAATAAAGATGAAAAACAAATTAGCTTTTGATGACCATGAAAATCATAACTTTTCCTATACTAAATAGATCTGCCGCAAAAATCAACTTCCTATTTTACCTCGCCCAATTTACAACCATAGAGCTAGGCTCAGGTTTCCCTGATATCTCAGCTGGTAAGGAATCCACCTGCAATGCAGGAAACCCCAGTTCAATTCCTGGGTCGGGACGATCCCCTAGAAAAGGGATAGGTTACCCACTCCAGTATTCTTGGGCTTCCCGGGTGGCTCAAATGGTAAAGAATCTGCCTGCATTGTGGGAGACCTGGGTTTGATCCCTGTGTTGGGAAGATCCCTTGGAGAAGGGAAAGGTTACCCATTCTAGTATTCTGGCCTGGAGAATTCCATGGACTGTATGGTTGAGGCCAGGTTTTCATGTTCTACATTTAAATCTTTCCTTCCCTCTCCTTGCTTTCTTATGCTTACAGGATCTTATAACACTTTGTTTTTCCAAGTGGACCAGAGAGAGGAATGATTAAACAGCAGTGTGTGATAACTCTTCCTTGCAGTGAATCACACCGGAAGGGGAAGGGCCTTTGTCTTCAGTTCAGCACCCCTCCAGGAACACCCCAAGGGCTCTTCTCCACTTCCTACCATATCTCCTGGATTGACACCTCACACTTCCAAGGTCCACCACTCATACCTGAATCCTATTCTGGTAAGTAGACCCTTTTAAACACAAGGCTACTCATTGGGTTTTCATTTGTGTTCAGATGGATTTACTATTTAAAAATGTACAGTTATTTAGCTTTTATTTATGCCTTGGTTCCACATGTATAGGCTATAAACTCCTATAGGACAATGATAATGATATATACATTTTTATATACATGACAGCACCTACTCTGAAGTCTTCTGCACAGGAAGCTTAAATGAAATTTTATTGATCTGACTTGATAGTAATAATTGGACAAATAGAAGTAAATCTCTTTCAACAGCCACCTGAGTGCCAGGCATGATCAAATATGAAGAATCATACATTTTTAAAATGAAAGAAAAACAAAATGAATGCATATGATTGAATACTTGCTATGCAAAGGCAATATGCGCTTTACAGAAGTCAAATTCTTTAACCCTCATGACCCTAAGAGCAAGCTATTTTAAGATACCTTGAGGATGAGAAAAGATGATGAGTGAGTTTGGGTTCTCTGTGCAAAACAAATAAACCTACAGCAACTGGCAAAGTTGAGATCAGAATCTAAATCGGCCTAACCAGAAGACTGAGATTTTTTCCAATGACTCACAAAGAGGAAGGAGGGATAACACCAGCACATCTAGAAGTAACATCTACTCTGAAAAAAGCCTAACAGATTTTAAAATAATAATATTTTAGAGTAGGGGTGGAGACAGGTTATTTCCTAATTGGGGAACTCAAAGAACAAAGTGACACTGAGTTGGGCCTTGAAAAATATTTAAGATTTTCACGAACAGAGATAGGGAAGAGGAGATAAAACAAGGAAAACCAGGGCTGGATTAGTGTCTGCTGGGAGTGTAGAGGTTATTAGAAACACATTACAAGCCAGGAAAAAAAAAAAAAACAACCAGTTATAATGGGTTTATAGGAAGCTTTGAAAACCATGCTAAGAAGCTGGGACACAATTTCTGCAGGCAGAAAGAAGTCACCAAAGTTTTTTGGCAAGAAATAATATTATCAATGCTGGCAGCATCATAATGGGGAAATGAAAGCAGAGACTCCATTTAGGAAAATATGGTAACAGTCCAGGCAAGAGACAATGAGAGGCTGGAGTAGGGCACTAGTGAACAAAGAAAGACAAAGAGAACAGTAAGAGGACTGAGAGTCAAAAGTAACTCTAAAAACAGTGTGGCTAGTTGAGTGAGGATTCAATGACCTGGCAAAAAGAGAAAAGGAGGAAGAAGAGAAGATTCAGATAGAAAATGATTTACTCATCTTTCTATCAAAAGCAAACTGGTTGACTGATGGCTAACACACTAATTCCACTAGTTTCTGCTTCTCTCAGTTTATGTAGATCTGAATGATAGATTCACAGATGATGGAAAACATAAAGGACCTCCTTCCCATCAAGAGTCAAATCTGCTGCCCTCCTGTTCCTCAAGCAACCGGGAAACCTAAGTACCAGGCAGCCAGAACAGCTCATACAGAAGCATTTCTCAGCTCCTGTATGACAGACAGCAAAGTGTGAGGTGGAGAAGCGGGTGCAAGAGATAACAGAGCTGGAACAGAAAAAAAGATGTTAATGTGGACAAATGCCATTGCTCATTGAGATGTGAACACTCATCATATTACAACTTAACCTCCACTTTGCAGATTCACATTAAAGAGGTGTGGATACAGTCCCAAAATGTGATTCACTTTTCAAGAACTTAAATCTCTCCTGTTGTAAAATCTAATCACCTTATCATAATTTAGACTATTTTATACAATTAAAGTCTTTTAAGTAGCATATCCTGTTGTAGCAAGAAATGTGTCTTAAACTCTCATCAGAGACTGATGGAAATTATACTATGGAGGGAGATAGTCACTATTCATGACTTTCTTTAATCGCAATTTAGAAAACACTTTCGAAACTGGAGGAAAATATATAGACTTATTCAGCAACTTTAGAGGCTCTTATTAAAAAAAAGACAGCATTTATCTTATTTCAATAGCACATAATATTTTCCTATTCTCTCAACAAGATACCATAATGTGAAAATCTTCACAATAAACTAAATGCTTACTGACTAATGGAAACCACTACATGCCAAAAGGGGAATGAAGCATGGAATGAATAAGCAGCATGTTTATGTTCACAGAAGTCATTCATATCTACCAGAAACCTATATGCAGCCTCATAGATGCTACTACATTTTGATATAAATCGCTCTTTTTATTCTTTTATTATACGGTACTTTGTTTTTACTCAACTTCCCCATCTTCCTTTTGCCATTAACACAATACTGCAGATGACACTGTGTCCTATTAATAATAGCCTAGACAACAGAATATGACTTTTAAAAGGCGCCAGGTTACTTTTCAAACATGGGATTTATTAGAATAAATATTAAGGTATATTTTTCAAAAATACAGTTTGATCTTACATACTGTTTGCATGTACTTTATATGTTGGGTTTTTCTCTTCTCCTCCTATATCTCACAACTGGAGTTGTATCTTTTTTCCTTTATATTTAATATTTATATTTATTTAAATAATAAAATTTATTATTTATTAATATTAATAAATATTTAATATTCACTGTGATTAAGAGACTTAAAGACACATCCATGAAGTTATCATGTGAAGCAAAAGCAGAAAGCTGTGCCTTTTCACTGTCTCTTCACTCCATCTACTGTTCCATGATACCCAAGTCTATGACTCCTTGAAATGGGGCCATAAATTTAAGTATCATAACAAAACGCTGAGTTATATTTAGGGATTTTCCTAATGATACTAGCATTTTGACCCTATAACCTCTTATATTCCAACCTGCTCTCCTATTCCAACCTGGTTCTTCAAGCAATATCTGGAAGCCTATTTGATCCAAGATGGTTGGGCTATAACTTAATATGGTTTCCAGACTTTGGGGGGGAAATTCCCTCAATAATACATAGGTTAACAATTGCCTCTTTACTAAAACTGCCACATTTACAAAATGAAATTTTTTCAATTATAGTCAGTTTCCAATTTGTTCTTCTGACACAAGTTCTCAATTATATAAAAGAACCTACAATACCTTCTCTTTCTGATTTGCAATTGATATGAAAGTGCTTGTGTTTGTCCTTAAACAAAATAAACAAAGAGGATGATCTGAATTGCATTCAATTTACAATCTTCCTTTTTGTCTAAATCAAACAGAAGCTTAAGACTTTGCAATATGTTGGTAAGCAGGTAAACATTATTATCGGGCTGGTGGGATCTGATTTCAGAACTTTCACAGGACACACGGGGAAACAGACTTCTGGAAGGCACAAAATCTTGTGTGCACCAGGACCCAGGGGAAAGGAGCAGTGATCCCACAGGCGATTGAGCCAGCCCAGCTGCTGAGTGTCTGAGGGTCTCCTGTGGAGGTGTGGGTTGGCAGTGTCTGCTGTAGGGACACGGGCACTGGCAACAGCAGTCGTGGGAGGCACGTGTTGGCGTAAGTACTCTGAGGTTGCCATTAACCCTACCACAGAGCTTAAACACTCCAGGACTAGGTTGCCTCAGGCCAAACAACTAACAGGGAGGGAGCACAGCCTCACCCATCAGACAAATGTATTAAAGATTTACTGAGCATAGGTCTGCCCACCAGAGCAAGACCCACTTTTCCCCACAGCCAGTCCCTCCCATCAGGAAGCTTGCATAAACCCACAGCCTACAGAATGAAAACCACAATTACAGAAAGCTAACCAAAATGATCATGTGGACCACAGCCTTGTGTAACTCGATGAAGCCGTGGGCCATGCCATGCAGAGCTACCTAAAGTGGACAGGTCATGGTAGAGAGTTCTGACAAAACATTTACTGGAGAAGGGAATGGCAAACCACTCCAGTATTCCTGCCTCAAGAATCCCATGAATAGTATGCAAAGGCAAAAAGACATGACACCAGAAGATTAGACCCCAGGTCAGTAGGTGTCCAAAATGCACCGGGGAAGAGTGGAAAAATAGCTCCGGAAAGAAAGGGAGGCTGCGCCAAAGCAGAAATGATGCTCAGTTGTGGATGCGTCTGGTAGTAAAAGAAAAGTTTGATGCTGTAAAGAACAATATTGCACAGGAACCTAGAATATCAGGTCCATCAGTGCAGTTCAGTCGCTCAGTTGTGTCTGACTCTTTGCGACCCCATGGATTGCAGCACGCCAGGCAAGCTTCCCTGTCCGTCACCAACTCCCAGAGCTTGCTCAAACTCACGTCCATAGAGTCAGTTATGCCATCCAACTACCTCATTATCTGTCATCCCCTTCTCCTTTTGCCTTCAATCTTTCCCAGCATCAGGGTCTTTTCCAATGAGTCAGTTCTTTGCATCAGGGGGCCAAAGTACTATAGCTTCAGCTTCAGCATCAGTCCTTGCAATGAATATTCAGGACTGATTTCCTTTAGGATTGACTGGTTTAATCTCCTTGCAGTCCAAGGAATTCTCAAGAGTCTTCTCCAACACCACAGTTCAAAAGCATCAATTCTTCAGCTTTAGGTATATGGTTCAGGTTAGGTCCATGAATCAAGGGAAATTTGATATGCTTAAGCAGGTGATGGCAAGAGTGAACATTGACAGTTTAAGAATCAGTGAACTAAAGTGGAAGGCAATGGGTGAATTTGATAGAGATGACCATTATATTTACTACTGTTGGGCAAGAATCCCTTGGAAGAAATGGAGTAGCCTTCATAATCAAAAAAATACAGTACTTGGGTAGAGTTTCAAAAACAACAGAATGATCTCGGTTTGCTTCCAAGGAAAACCATTCAACATCACAGTAATCCAAGTTTATGCCCAACCACTAATACTGAAGAAGTTGAATGTTTCTACACATGGACATCACCAGATGGTAAACACCAAAATCAGATTGATTATATTCTATGCAGCCAAAGTTGGAGAAGCTCTATACAGTCAACAAAAACAAGACCAGGAGCTGACTGTGGCTCAGATCATGAACTCCTTATTGCCAAATTCAGCCTTAAATTGAAGAAAGTAGGGAAAACCGCTAGACCATTCAGGTATGACCTAAATCAAATCCCTTATGATTATACAGTGGAAGTGAGAAACAGATTTAAGGGCCTAGATCTGATAGATAGAGTGCCTGATGAACTATGGAATGAGGTTTGTGACAGTGTACAGAAGACAGTGATCAAGACCATCCCCATGGAAAAGAAATGCAAAAAAGCAAAATGGCTGTCTGGGGAGGCCTTACAAATAGCTGTGAAAAGAAGAGAAGCAAAAAGCAAAGGAGAAAAGGAAAGATATAAGCATCTGAATGCAGAGTTCCAAACAATAGCAATGAGAGATAAGGAAGCCTTCTTCAGCGATCAATGCAAAGAAATTGAGGAAAACAACAGAATGGGAAAGACTAGAGATCTCTTTAAGAAAATTCGAGATACCAAGGGAACATTTCATGCAAAATGGGCTCAATAAAGGACAGAAATGGTAGGGACCTAACAGAAGCAGAAGATATTAAGAAGAGGTGGCAAGAATACACAGAATAACTGTACAAAAAAGATCTTCATGACCCAGCTAATCATGATGATGTGATCACTAATCTAGAGCCAGACATCTTGGAATGTGAAGTCAGGTGGGCCTTAGAAAGCATCACTATGAACAAAGCTAGTGGAGGTGATGGCATTCCAGTTGAGCTATTTCAAATCCTGAAAGATGATGCTGTGAAAGTGCTGCACTCAACATGCCAGCAAATTTGGAAAACTCAGCAGTGGCCACAGGACTGGAAAAGGTCAGTTTTCATTCCAACCCCAAAGAAAGGCAATGCCAAAGAATGCTCAAACTACCGCACAATTGCACTCATCTCACACGCTAGTAAAGTAATGCTCAAAATTCTCCAAGCCAGGCTTCAACAATATGTGAACCGTGAACTCCCTGATGTTCAAGCTGGTTTTAGAAAAGGTGGAGAAACCAGAGATCAAATTGCCAACATCCGCTGGATCATGGAAAAAGCAAGAGGGTTCCAGAAAAACATCTATTTCTGCTTTATTGTCTATGCCAAAGCCTTTGACTGTGTGGATCACAATAAACTGTGGAAAATTCTTCAAGAGATGGGAATACCAGACCACCTGATCTGCCTCTTGAGAAACCTGTATGCAGGTCAGGAAGCAACAGTTAGAACTGGACATGGAACAACAGACTGATTCCAAATAGGAAAAGGAGTATGTCAAGGCTGCATATTGTCACCCTGCTTATTTAACTTCTATGCAGAGTACATCATGAGAAACACTGGACTGGAAGAAACACAAGCTGGAATCAAGATTGCCGGGAGAAATATCAATAACCTCAGATATGCAGATGACACCACCCTTATGGCAGAAAGTGAAGAGGAGCTAAAAAGCCTCTTGATGAAAGTGAAAGAGGAGAGCGAAAAAGTTGGCTTAAAGCTCAACATTCAGTAAACGAAGATCATGGCATCCAGTCCCATCACTTCATGGGAAATAGATGGGGAAACAGTGGAAACAGTGTCAGACTTTATTTTGGGGGGCTCCAAAATCACTGCAGATGGTGATTGCAGCCATGAAATTAAAAGACACTTACTCCTTGGAAGAAAAGTTATGACCAACCTAGATAGCATATTCAAAAGCAGAGACATTACTTTGCCGACTAAGGTCCATCTAGTCAAGGCTACGGTTTTTCCTGTGGTCATGTATGGATGTGAGAGTTGGACTGTGAAGAAGGCTGAGCACCGAAGAATTGATGCTTTTGAACTGTGGTGTTGGAGAAGACTCTTGAGAGTCCCTTGGACTGCAAGGAGATCCAACCAGTTCATTCTGAAGGAGATCAGTCCTGGGATTTCTTTGGAAGGACTGATGCTAAAGCTGAAACTCCAGTACTTTGGCCACCTCATGCGAAGAGTTAACTCATTGGAAAAGACTCTGATGCTGGGAGGGATTGGAAGCAGGAGGAGAAGGGGACGACCGAGGATGGATGGCTGGATGGCATCATGGACTCGATGGACGTGAGTCTGAGTGAACTCCGGGAGATGGTGATGGACAGGGAGGCCTGGCGTGCTGCGATTCATGGGGTCGCAAAGAGTCGGACACGACTGAGCGACTGAACTGAACTGAATGGTTCTATGAAGAGCTACAAGACTTTCTAGGATTAACACATGCACACACACACAAACACACACACAAAGATGTCCTTTTCATCCTAGGGGATTGGAATGCAAAAGTAGGAACTGAAGAAATACCTGGAGTAACAGGCAAGTTTGGCCTTGGACACAAGATGAAGCAGGGCAAAGGCTAACATTCTCTTTGCCAAGAGAATACACTGGTCATAGCAAACACCCTCTTTCAACAACACAAGAGACAACTCTACATACGGACATCATCAGATGGCAAACACAGAAATCAGACTGATTATATTCTTTGCAGCCAAAGATGAAGAAGCTCTATACAGTCAACAAAAACAAGACATGAGCTGAGCTCAGATCATCAGTTCCTTATGGTAAAATTCAGGCTTAAACTGAAAAAAAAAAAAAAAATAGGGAAAAGCATAAGCCACTCAGGTACACCCTATATTAAATCCCTTATGACTATACAGTAGAAATGACAAATAGATTCAAGGGATTAGATCTGGTAGACAAAGTGCCTAAAGAACTATGGATGCAGGTTCATAACAATGAAGAGGAAGCAGTGACCAAAACCACCGCAAAGAAAAAGAAACGCAAGAAGCCAAAGTGGCTGTCTGAGGAGGCCTAACAAGTAGCTGAGAAAAGAAGAGTAACAAAAGATAAAGGAGAAAGGGAAGGATATACCTAACTAAATGCAGAGTTCCAGAGAATAGCCGAGAGATAAGAAACCCTTACTAAGTGAACAGTGCAAAGAAACAGAAGAAAACAACTAGAGATACAAAGGGGATATTTCATGGAAAGATGGGCACAATAAAGGACAGAAATGGCAAGGACCTAACAGAAGCAGAAGAGATTAAGAAGAGATAGCAAGAATATATAGAAGAACTATACAAAAAAGGTCTTAATGACCTAGATAACTACAATGGTGTGGGCACTATCTAGAGCCAGGCATCATGGGGTGTGAAGTCAAGCAGGCATTACTTAAGCATTACTATGAACAAAGCGAGTGGAGGTAACGGAATTCTAGCTGAGCTATTCCAAATTCTAAAAAGATGATGCTGTTAAAGTGCTGCACTCAGATGCCAATAAATCTGGAAAACTCAACAGTGGCCTCAGGAATGGAAAAGGCCAGTTTTCATTCCAATCCCAAAGAAAGGCAATGACAGAAAATATTCAAGTGAAAGTTGCTCAGTCGTGTCCAACTCTGCAACCCCATGACTATAGCCTGCAGGCTTCTCTGTCCATGGAATTCTCCAGGCCAGTAAACTGGAGTGGGTAGCTATTCCCTCCTCCAGGGGTTCTTCTCAACCCAAGGATCGAACCCAGGTCTCCCATATTGCAGGTGTATTCTTACCATCTGAGCCACTAGGGAAGCCAAAGAATACTGAGGGGGTAGTCTATCCCTTCACCAGCATCTCTCTCGACCCAGGAATCGAACCAGCAATATTGCAGGCATATTCTTTACCAGCTGAGCTACCAGGGAAGCCTGAAGAATGTTCAAACTACTGTACAACTGCACTCATTTCACATGCTCACAAGGTAATAAAATCTTTCAAGCTAGGCTTCAGCAATATGCGAACCAAGAACTTCCAGATGTACAAGCTAGATTTAGAAAAGGCAGAGGAAATCATCAATATCACTGGATCACAGAAAAAGCAAGGGAATTCCCAAAAAACATCTACTTTTGCTTCATCGACTACACTAAAGACTTTTGTCGATCACAACAAACCATGGAAAATTCTGAAAGAGATGGGAATACCAGACCACCTTACCTGCCTCCTGAGAAACCTGGATACTGATCAAGAAGCAACAGTTAGAACCAGACATGGAACAACAGACTGGTTCAAAATTGAGAAAGGAGTATGACAAGGCTGTCTATTGTTTCCCTGCTTATTTAACGCATATGTAGAGTACATCATGCAAAATGCTGGCCTGGATGAATTACATATTGGAATTAAGACTGCCGGGAGAAATATCAACAACCTCAGATATGCAGATGATACCACTCTAGTGACAGAAAGTGAAAGGGAACTGAAGAGCCTCTTGATGAGCATGAAAGAGGAGAGTAAAACAGTTGACTAAAAACTCAACAGTCAAAAAATGAAGATCATGGCATCTGATCCCATTACTTCATGGCAAATAGACAGTGAAAAAGTGGGAACAGTGGCAGATTTTATTTTCTTGGTTTCCAAAATCACTATGGACAGTGACTGCAGCCACAGAATTAAAAGACACTTGCTCCTTGGAAGAAAAGCTATGACAAACCTAGACAGTGTATTAAAAAGCAGAGACATTACTTTGCCAACAAAGGTCTGTCTAGTCAAAGCTACGGTTTTTCCATTAGTCATGTATGGATGTGAGAGTTGGATCATAAAGAAGGCTGAACACTGAAGAATTGCTGCTTTCGAACTGAGGAGCTGGAGAAGACTCTTGAGAATCCCCTAGACAGCAAGGAGATCAAGTCATTCCTAAAGAAAATCAATCCTGACTACTCACTGGAAGGACTGCTGCTGAAGCTGAAGCTCCAATACTCTGACTACCTGATGCAAAGAGCCAACTCATTGGAAAAGACTCTGATGCTGAGAAAGACTGAGAGCAGGAGGACAAAAGGGTGACAGAGGATGAGATGGCTGGATGGCATTCAAGGGACATGAGTCTGAGCAAACTCCAGGAGATAGTGAAGAACAGGGAAGCCTGAAGTGCTGTAGTCCATGGGTCACAAAGAGTTGGACATGACTTAGTGACTGAACAACAAAGCATTATCAGAGCTTGTATCTTTAACAGAAGATACAAAATAATAGCTGGTATAATTTGACTGTGATTACTATATTATAAAAAGTTTCACTTTACAAAGCAAGTTGTGTTTACATAAAACACAGTTACCTAAACATTTAAAAGCATCTCCTTGCTCTACATTAACTACAAATTCTATTCATTTCCAAGACACTGTTGAAATTGTCAGCAATCATGCCATTCTTAAGTGTATTTCCCCTTGAGGGGTCCACAGTTGTTGTCTGTTTCTGTGATGTCATGAAGCATGTTGCTGTTGTTGTTTAGTCGCTCAGTCGTGTTCAACTCTTTGTGACCCCATGGACTACAGCAAGCCAGGCCTCCCTGTCCCATTTCCCAGAGTTTTCCCAAATTCATGTTCACTGCATCATTTGATGCCATCCAATCATCTCATCCTCTGTAGCCCTCTTCTGCCTTCAATCTTTCCCAGCATCAAGGACTTTTCCAATGAGATGGCTGTTCCCATTAGGTGAAACTCCAAAGTACTGGAGTTTCAACTTTAGCATCAGTCCTTTCAATGGGTATGCAGGGTTGATTTCCTTTAAGAATGACTGGTTTGATCTCCTTGCTGTCCAAGGGACTCTCAAGAGTCTTCAGCAACACCACAGTTCAAAAGCATCAATTATTCGGTGCTCTGCCGATACGGTTCATCTCTCACAACTGCACATAACTACTGGAAAGACCATAGCCTTGACTATATGGAGCTTTGCTGGAGCTTTGTTGGCAAAGAAACATCTTTGCTTTTTAACACACTGTCTAGGGCCCTTGTAACTCAGCTGGTAAAGAATCTTCCTGGGAGACCTGGGTTCAATCCCTGGGTTGGGAAGATCCCCTGGAGAAGGGAAAGGCTACTCACTCCAGTATTCTGGCCTCGAGAATTCCATGGACTGTATAGTCTGTGGGGTTGCAAAGAGTTGTACACAACTGAGCAACTGTCACTCACTAGGTTTGTCACAGCATTCCAGCCAAGAAGTAATCATCTAATTTCATGGCTGTGCAGCACATGGCATTTTAGTTCCCCAACCAGTGATTGAACTAGGGCTGTTACAGTGAAAATGCCAAGTCCTAACCACTGGACCACTAGGAAATTTCCAGTTCACAGTTTAACAGCCCCTAAACCATGGTGGCTCAGGCAGTAAAGAATACACCTGCAATGCGGGAGACCTGGGTTCAATCCCTGGGTTGTGAAGACCCCCTGGAGGAGGGCATGGCAACCCATTCCAGTATTCCTGCCTGGGGAATCTCCATAGACAGAGGAGCCTGGGGGGATACAATCCATGGGGTCGCAAAGAGTCAGACACAACTGAGCACAGCACAGCAGATACAGGCATACCTCTTAATCCAGCCAGTTTATACAGTTCAATGAGTTAACTCAGAATTCAGAAATGCCACTTTCCCATATTAACTAGTAAATAAAACCATATTCAGCCCTTAACAGGTTCTCAGAGTCTCAGTACTGGGAAATAAGCTTTATAAAAGATTAATTTTAAATATGGATACCATGGCTTTCAAATTATATTATGATGTTTCTCTTCAATAATTTCCCACCCATCATCACCCTCCAATAATGACTCCAATAGTCTATATTCATATACCTGTCATTTGGAAAGTACTTTGAAATAAGAATTTTTATATGGAGCTAATCTGATTCAAATCAGACATCTTATTATAATACATACATGTACAGAAATTTTAATTATAGGAACACTATTAAATATCAGATAAGAAAGCTAGAAATACATTTGATTACTTAAATAATTTTAAAGTAATAAATTGGAGTACAGTAAAACTTGGTAGTATTAACACATTACAGAATGTTAGATGGAAATAAAATTTGGAGCTGACTTTACTTGACAAATCATTCTGAAAGGATTCCAAAACAGAAAGTTTGTAGAAATGATCTATGAATAGCAGATACATGCAACCTGTTAAATCTTTAAAACAATATATCCATATGATAAATAATTACACTGAGATAAAATGCCAATGAAAGTGTATATTTTAAAAATAATTCTATTAATATAAAACTCATAAAATATTAATTTTCAAAGTTAAAATACCTAAAATCATAGCAACAATTTTCAAAGTCTTATTGCCCAACTGAAGAAATACAGCAGAAACTCACTAGGAAGAAAGAAAATAACATGCACGTTATTGTACACTTTAAGTGACTATAAACACTACCATGTTATTTAATCTGCAGCATAATCCTATACATGCAATATCAAAATATTTTAAAGTAGCCTTGCCAGCTGTACCATCTAGCAATATTATGGTATCATCAAGTTAAGATCATATAATGCTACTCTGGAAATAATAAAATACAGAGGAATGTTACCAGGACTATATACGTTCAACAAAGGAAATGCTCTCTCTAAATGGTAACCAGATAGGTTCACATACCATGTAAAATTCTTATAAACACAAATTCACACTCCATCTTATAAGTAACTGTGATGGATAAATGGATTATGTTAGAATCCCCTCTAACAAACAGTGAACAAGCAGCTTTAATGAAGCTTATGACCCTATCCTATGGATATCCTAGAGAATCTGAAAGCAAGCATTTTGCCAGCAGACACAGGTCAGGTGCTACAATTCCTGCTCTCATATCATTAAATTGTTTTTCTAAATTTGAACTTTTTAACTTCTTTAGCTATATAACAGCAAGCAACACGTTGAAAACAGTTTAAGAAACATCACCTTTGGTAATGTGTATTAAGCACTTGGAAAACACGTTTTCAGAGAATTACAGCCTTTTACAGCAAGAAGAAACTTTTGAGTTCACTTAGCCAGAGCTCCACGTTTTACAGAAAAAAAAGCCAAAATCCACCCAGGTGAAATAACTTTCTGAAAGCTGCAGTTCAAAGTGTTAGACCTGGGACCAGAACCTGGTCTCCTGACTTTCGGTCCAACACAAATCTCAGTAATCGAACAAGTGTTTATAAAAATTGCAACTTTCCTATGGTATATTGATCACTCCAGATGTTGACATGAAGAATTGTTCCCCTGTACCAATGAGGGCCATCCCCTTCAATTTAGTAGGAACTCTGGGGCAGAAACACATGGGGCATGGTGAGGTCAAAGAGCTGAATAATCAAGTACCACTTAGTCCTGGTACTAAGTCAGAGGTATCAGCCTCCTGTCCTAAGAAGTCAATGAAGTATTTCTTAAAGGGTTATTAATAAAGGAACACTAACCAAGGTGCTGTAAGGAATTCAAAAAGAGGAAGAGAAGTATACCTTCCTAAACATAAACCTCAAGCCTCCTCATTATTCTTGTTCAGAATATAAGACAAAACAAGACAAGTGAGATTTTACTTTAACATTTTGCTCATTTAAAATACACATTAGAAGATCAAGGATGTTAGAAATGGAGATCAGTGCAGAAGAATCATTAAGGAAGTCTTCAGGTAAGAGCTGGGATGTAAGCTTTGCCTGAAAAGAATAATGTGCTTTTGATGGCCTTCCACACATGAGGAGCACATCAGCACCAATGAAATAAAAAGACGGGCACAAACCATCATTTAAGCTAAAATGCTTCAACTTCCTTTGCTAGTGATGCTGGGAGATGCAGCCAAATGAATAGTTCAGTTCAGTTCGGTTCACTTCAGTCACTCAGTCACGTCCGACTCTTTGTGACGTCATGAATTGTAGCACGGCAGGCCTCCCTGTCCATCACCAACTCCTGGTGTTTGCCCAAACCCATGTCTATCGAGTTGGTGATGCCATCCAGCCATCTCATCCTCTGTCGTCCCCTTCTCCTCCTGTCCCCAATCCCTCCCAGCATCAGTGTCTTTTCCAATGAGTCAACTCTTTGCATGAGATGGCCAAAGTATTGCAGTTTCAGCTTCAGCATCAGTCCTTCCAATGAACACCCAGGACTGATCTCCTTTAGCATGGACTGGTTGGATTCATTGGCAAAACCACTACTCAGTATCATTTCTCGTAATACTATTTTAAAGAATTTTTAAATCAAACCAGTATATTTGATTTCCATTTCTTCTACAAAGTACAATAGGGAAGCCCAATATTAGCACTAAAGAATGAAAAACAAAGATTCTTTCATATCTTGTCTAAAATATTTTAAAATATCTGATTAAAACAGAGATGATGTAAAGAAGCACCTAAAAATCCTCGATTTTTTTAAAATGAGAGTTTTCCATAGATAAAGTTGGTGGTTTTTTTTTGTTGTTTTCAATAAAAACACTGAAAATCATGAAAGAAGGGTAAGGGTGTACACTTCGAGAATCTTAAAACTTCTAAATCTGGACAGTGTCAGATGAATTATCAAAAAATAGATGCTATTAAAATGCAGGGAAAGTAATGAGAAGAATCAAAATAATTTACAATAGGCGTTTAGACTTTCAATGGGACTATTTTTAAAGAAAAACATTATTTAATCCCACTGTGAATATTTTTGGGAAACTTTCCCCAAGAAACCAAACAAAATAAAAACATCCCAGAACATCAGTTGTGCCCCCAACTGACTATCTGGGACATGACTTTTGATTATTATCCTTGTCAGAATCTTACCATTTCACCTTAACTAAGAAGGCTGCTATTTTTATGCAAAATTTCTTTGACTCTACCTTCCAGTTTTACCTCAATCCTTATAACCCTTTTGCTTTGACAAAGGCTGTATAAATGCCAACTTTTCTTGCCTTTTCTTCATGTCAAATCATTCAACATCTTCCCTCTCTAATTTTGAATTTTTTCCCACTTATTTTTTTTCCCAATAAATAGCTTACTACTTAAGTTCCTTTCTCCATTGTTTTAATTAAAAACATAAACACACAGAGAACTAATATTTAAAACTATAAACCAAGAAAACTTTCTGGAAACAAAAAGCTTAATTAATGTATCAAAAGGGCCCATAAAGTAACTGGGAAAACCAATACACAGAGATCTACTCTAAAACATATCCTGGTAAAATGATTTAATTCAGTTCAGTCGCTCAGTCGTGTCCAACACTTTGTGACCCCATGGACTGCAGCATGCCAGGCCTCCCTGTCTATCACCAACTCCTGGAGTCCATCCAAACCCATGTCCATTGTGTCGGTGATGCCATCCAACAATCTCATCCTCTGTCGTTCCCCTTCTTCTCCTGCCCTCAATCTTTCCCACCATCAGAAAGTGAAAGTGAAGTTGCTCAGTCATGTCTGACTCTTTGCGACGCCATGGACTGTAGCCCACCAGGCTCCTCAGTCCATGGGATTTTCCAGGCATGGATACTGGAGAGGGTAGCCTTTCCCTTCTCCAGAGGATCTTCCCAACCCAGGGATTGAACCTAAGTCTTCCACATTGCAGGTGGATTCTTTACCAGCTAAGCCACAAGAGAAGCCCACTTATGGCAAAGTGGGAATAAAATGGCTGGATTTACACTCCCAGTGTAGGCAGGATAAATAAAATAACAACTTAAAAACAAACCTGCTACTAGGGGACCTCTCTCATGGTCCAGTGGTCGAGAATCCACCTCCCTATGCATGATGTGTGTTTGATCCATGGTCTGGAAACTAAGATCCCACATGCTGGAGGGCAGCTGAGCCCCCATGTCACAACTACTGAAACCTGTGCGACCTAGAACCTGTGCTCCACAAGAGAAGCTACTGCAGTGAAAAACCCACACACCACAACTAAAGAGTAGCCTATAGGCAGCAGCTTCTGCTTCTGTTAGGTCCCTACCATTTCTGCCCTTTATTGAGCCCATCTTTGCATGAAGTGTTCCCTTGGTAGCTCTAATTCTCTTGAAGAGATCTAGGGTCTTTCCCATTCTGTTGTTTTCTTATATTTCTTTTCATTGATCGCTGAGGAAGGCTTTCTTCTCTCTCCTTGCTATTCTTTGGAACTCTGCATTCAAATGGGTATATCTTTCCTTTTCTTCTTTGCTTTTCGCTTCTCTTCTTTTCACCACTATTTGTAAGGCTTCCTCAGACAGCCATTTTGCTTTTTTGCATTTCTTTTTCTTGGGGATGGTCATGATTCCTGTCTCCTGTACAATATCATGAACCTCCATCCATAGTTCATCAGGCACTCTATCAGATCTAGTCACTTAAATCTATTTCTCACTTCCACTGTATAGTCATAAGGGATTTGATTTAGGTCATACTTGAATGGTCTAGTGGTTTTCTCCACTTTCTCCAAATTAGTATGAATATCAATAACCTCAGATATGCAGATCTACCACACACTTATGGCAGAAAATGAAGAAGAACTAAAGGGCCTCTTGATGAAAGTCAAAGAGGAGAGTGAAAAAGTTGGCTTAAAGCTCACCATTCAGAAAACTAAGATCATGGCATCTGGTCCCATCACTTCATGGGAAATAGATGGGAAAACAGTGGAAACAGTGGCTGACTTTATTTTCCTGGGCTCCAAAATCACTGCAGATGGTGATTGCAGCCATAAAATTAAAAGACGCTCACTCCTTAAAAGGAAAGTTATGACCAACCTAGATAGCATATTCAAAAGCAGACACATTACTTGGTCAACAAAGGTCCATCTGGTCAAGGCTATGGTTTCTCCAGTGGTCATGTATGGATGTGAAAGTTGGACTATAAAGAAAGTTGAGTGCTGAAGAATTGATGCTTTTGAACTGTGGTTGTGGAGAAGACTCTTGAGAGTCCCTTGGACTGCAAGGAGATCCAACTAGTCCATCCTAAAGGAGATCAGTCCTGGGTATTCATTGGAAGGACTGATGTTGAAGCTGAAACTCCAATATTTTGACCACCTGATACGAAGAGCTGACTCATATGAAAAGACCCTGATGCTGGGAAAGATTCAGGGCAGGAGGAGAAGGGGACAACAGAAGATGAGATGGTGGGAGAGCATCACCGACTCAATGGACATGGGTTTGGGTGGACTCTGGGAGTTGGTGATGGACATGGAGGCCTGGTGTGCTGCGGTTCATGGGGTAGCAGAGTCGGACTTGACTGAGTGACTGAACTGAACTGAACTGATAGGCAGCAGCAAAGACCCAGCATCACCAAAAATAAATAAATAACCTACTATAACCTAAATAAACTTCAATATAACCACACGTCTACTATAATGGCTTAAAAAAATTTTTACAACTAATGAAGCCCAAATGGTGGCATGTAATAGAACAGCTGGAATTACCTACATTGCCTTTGGGAATATATTATGGTATAATCACTCTGGAAAACAATGTGGCTACTTCTTTTAAAGTCATACATACACATTCACATGGGGCTTCCCAGGTGACACTGGTGATAAAGAACCCAACTGCCAATGCAGGAGACTCAAGAGGCACAGGTTTGATCCCTGGGTTGGGAAGATCCCCTGGAGGAGAGTGTGGCAATCCACTCCAGTATCCTTGCCTGGAGAATCCCATGAACAGAAGAGCCTGCTGGACTATGTTCCATAGGGTCACAAAGAGTTGGATACCACTGAAGCAATTTAGCACACATACACGTTCACATAACCTGAGAATTCCATGCCTAGTTATTTACCCAGAAGTTAAAATATATAACCTATACAAAAACCTGTACGTAAGTGTTTCTACACCCTCATTCATAATTGTCAAAAACTGGAAACAATACAAATATCTATCCAGAAGTAAACAGGAAAGAAACTGCAATAGTTTTCAGTGGACTACTACCTATCATTAAAGAGGAGTGAACTAGTAACAAACTACAGCACGGATCAACCTCAGAAATATGCTAAGTAAAGGAAACCAGACACAAAGAGTAAAAACCTGTAAGTCCATTTACATGGCATCGCTAAAAATGTTTAAAAAAAAAAAAAAGGCAGAAATCATTGCCTCGGTGAGAGAAGGGGACTGACTGAGGATGATAGAAATGCTCTATGTCTTGTGGTGTTGGTTATACAATTTACATGTGTAAATACACATCACACTATACATTTAAGAAGATGATTTTATTGTTTGTAAATTGTATTTCAATAAATCTAACCTTTAAAAAGCAGGCACACTTTTAAAGGCTTTTAATATATATTTCCAAATTGCACTTCCATTAACTTGATTTCATCTCCTACTCTCATTTAATTTACATTCCCACTGGCATTCTACAAGTGCCTGTACCCTCATCAGCCTGAATGTCATCGGACCATTATTTTAGACTTTTCCTATTTGCTAAGTTCTTTTGAAATGTTGCCTCATTGTTTTGATTTGTACATCTCTCAGTTGTTAGTGATGGGGAACTTTTTTCATCTATTTCTCAAATAGTTCTATTTCTTCTATGTTGTTCATTCTTTTCAATCATTGTTTTAAGAAACTATTTGTTGTTTTTTATTTTATTAATTTTTGAAGAACTTGCTATATATCCTAAAGTTTATCTGTCATAAATACTTCTCAGCTTTTCATTTGCCTTTCCTTTTCCAACTTTTTAAAATATACAGACACCTTAAAATTTGAAATTTCTCCATATTTTCTAAGATTTTAGGGGTATTTTTATTAAGAAATTTCTCTCTTCACGTACAGTTCAGTTAAACACCCAGCTAAATGCTATTTTTTTAATACGCTCCATTTTTTAACTTTTTAAATCTCTGCTGATGCACTGGCTGTTAGCGACATGTGGCTTATAAGTTTAAATCAATTAAAATTAAGCTTCCTCCCTAGGTTTCTTCTAGATGCACAGTGTCAGGTCTTCCATTTAAGTCTTTGAACAATTTTGAGCTTATTCTTGTATATGGTATAAGAATCCAAGTCTACTCATTTGCATGTATATATCCCATTTTTCCACCACCATTTATTGATGAAACTATCGTTGCCCCATTGAATATTCCTGGCACCCTTGCCAAAGATTAACTGATCATATCTGCATTACTCTAAGTTCTGTTCTGTTGCACTGTGTCTGCTTTTATCCCAACAGTATACTGCTTTGATTACTAGAGCACAGCAATATAGTTTGAATCATGAAGTATAATGCCTCCAGATTTGTTCTTTCTCCAGAGTGCTTTGGCTTTTCAGGGTCTTTTTTGCTTCCATATACATTTGAGGACTTGGTTTTTATTTCTGTGAAAAATATTACTGGACCTTTGGGAAGGACTGCACTGAATCTGTAGACTGCTTTGGGTTCAGTTCAGTTCAGTTCAGTTGCTCAGTTGTGTCAAACTCTTTGCGACCCCATGAACTGCAGCACGCCAGGCCTCCATGTCCATCATCAACTCCCAGAGTTCACCCAAACTCATGTGCATGCTTTGGGTAGTACAGACATTTTAACAATGTTAATTCTTCCAATCCATGAGCACTGGTTTTAGCAATGATTTTTTGCAACTGAAACCAAAGGCATAGGTAACAAAACCAAAAATATACAAGTAGGACTACATCAAATGAAAATGATCCCTCAGAGCCAAGGAAATCATCAACAAAATGAAAAGGCAACCGATGGGATGGGAGAGAATACCTGCAAGCCACATATCTGCTAAGGGTTAACATCCAAAATATACAAGAACCCATAACACTCACTTGCAAGGCAAAATAACTCAATTAAAACACAGACAAGGGAACCTAGAGAGACAGTTTTTCCAAAGAAGTCATACAAATGGCCAATAAGTGTATGAAAAAATGCTCAACATTATTAATTATCAGGGAAATGAAAAATCAAAACCATAATGAGACATTACCTCATACCTGTTAGAAGGCTATTAGAGAGAGCAAATGTTAGTGAGGGTTTGGAGAAACGGGAGCCCCTGTACAACTGTTGGTGGGAATGTAAACTGGTACAGTCATTACAGAAAACAGTATGTGTGTGCATGCATGCGTGCTCAGTCATCTCTGATTCTTGCAACCCCATGGACTGCAGCCCACCAGGCTCCTTTGTCCATGGAATTTCCCAGGAAAGAATATTGGAGTGGATTGCCATTTCCTACTCCAAGAGATCTTCTTGACCCAGGATCAAACCTGCATCTCTTGAGTCTCCTGCATTAGCAGGTGGATTCTTTACCCACAGTGCCACCTGGGAAGCACAGAAAACAGTATGGAGCATCTTCAGAAAAAAAAACTCAAACATTAAAAACTGAATTACTATATGATCCAGCAAACTACTTCTGGATATATAGCCAAAGGAAATGAAATCATTGTCTTGAAGAAATACCTGTATTCCCCTGTTATTGCAGCATTATTAAAAGTAGCCAAGACATATAAATAACCTTAGTGTCTACTGATGGATAAATAGATAAAGAAAATGTGCTAAATATATGCACAATCAGTCATAAAAAGGATAGAAATACACCACTTGCAACAACATGGATGAACCCAGAGGACATAATGCTAAGTGAAACAAGGCAAGACACACTGAAAGACAATACTGCATGATCTCACTAACATGTGAAATATACAAAAAGTAACTTATAGAACCAGAGTGTAGAACAGTAGTGCCAGGGGCTGGTGGGGAAGGGAGCTGGAAGAAATGGAGAGATATTGGTCAAAGAGTACAAACTTTTAGTTAGAAGATGAGTTAGGTTCTGGGGATCTAATGCCCAACATGGTGACTACTTCAAATCTGCTAAAAGAGTACATCTTATGTGTTCTCACCATAAAACAAAACAAAAAGCAACTATGTGAAGTGATCGGTGTGTTAATTTGATTAATCATTTCACAGTACATACATATAATAAATCATCACTTTACATACCTTAAAAAATTCATGTTGTGCAACTTAAACATATGCAATTTTTGTCAATTAAACCTCAATAAAGCTGGGGAATACCAGACCACCTGACCTGCCTCTTGAGAAACCAATATGCAGGTCAGGAAGCAACAGTTAGAACTGGACATGGAACAACAGACTGGTTCCAAATAGGAAAAGGAGTACATCAAGGCTGTATATTGTCACCCTATTGATTTAACTTATATGCAGAGTACATCATGAGAAATGCTGGGCTGGAGGAAGCACAAGCTGGAATTAAGATTGCCGGGAGAAATATCAATGACCTCAGATATGCAGATGACACCACCCTTATGGCAGAAAGTGAAGAGGAACTAAAAAGCCTCTTGATGAAAGTAAAAGAGGAGAGTGAAAAAGTTGGCTTAAACTCAACATTCAGAAAACTAAGATCATGGCATCGGGTCTCATCACTTCACAGCAAATAGATGGGAAACAGTGGAAACAGTGTCAGACTTTATTTTGGGGGGCTCCAAAATCATTGCAGATGGTGATTGCAACCATGAAACTAAAAGACGCTTACTCCTTGGAACGAAAGTTATGACCAACCTAGATAGCATATTCAAAAGCAGAGACATTACTTTGCCAACAAAGGTCCATCTAGTCAAGGCTATGGTTTTTCCAGTGGTCATGTATGGATTTGAGAGTTGGACTGTGAAGAAAGCTGAGTGCCGAAGAATTGGTGCTTCTGAACTGTGGTTGTGAAGACTCTTGAGAGTCCCTTGGACTGCAAGGAGATCCAACGAGTCCATTCTAAAGTAGATCAGTCCTGGGTGTTCATTGGAAGGACTGATGCTGGGAAAGACCCTGATGCTGGGAGGGATTGGAGACAGGAGGAGAAGGGGACGACCGAGGATGAGACGGCAGGATGGTATCACCGACTCGATGGACATGGTTTGAATAAACTCCAGGAGTTGGTGATGGACAGGGAGGCCTGGCGCGCTGCAATTCATGGGGTCGCAGAATCAGACACAACTGAGCGACTGAACTGAACTGAACTGACTGAAAGCTGGGGAACAAAGTAAGATGAAAAATATCACTAATTAGAATTAAGGTAAATTTTAAATTCAGTTCTTCAGTCACACTAGTTACACTATTTCAGAATATTTTTAGAGCAGTTTCAAATTCAATTTTACTAAATTTATAGCAAGGTAGGTAAAACTGAGCAGCAAGTTATAGTAAGTTCTCACAAAGCATTCTTCCCTCTTCCCAAATACACCCTTCCTCACTATCAACATTCCACACCACAGTATCACATCCATTACAATGGATGAATCTACAATGATGCAACATTATCACTAAAAGTCTATAATTTACATTAGGGTTCACTTTTGGTGGGAATATGCTATGAGTTTTGACAAATGTAAAATGACATCTATCCATGATTGTTTTGCTTCCCTAAACTCCTCTGTACTCCACCTGTTCATCCCTCCCTTCCCTCTAACTCTTGGCAATCACTGACCTTTCTGGTGTCTTCATAGATTTGCCTTTTCCAAAAGTTAAATAATTTGAATTACACAGATTTTCAGTTAGTAATACACATGTAAGCTTCCTTCATGTCTTTTCATGCCTTAACTGCTCATTTCTTTTTAACGCCAAGTAATACTGAATTGTCTAGATGAGCTAGTTTATTTATCTATTAAAGGACATCTTGGTTGCTTCAAGTTTTGGCAACTATGACTAAAGCTGCTATAAACATCTCATGTAGGTATTTGTGTGGATATAAGTTTTCAACTTCTTTGTGTAAATACCAATGAATTCAACTGCCAGATCATATGTTATAACATGTTCAGTTTTGTAAGACACTGCCCAGTTGTCTTCCACAGTGGTCATCCCACCAGCAGTGAATGAGAGTTCCTCCTGCCCCACGTCCTCATCAGCACTGACATTGTACTACCCACATTTCAAGTGCTTAATAGCCCATGTGGCTAATGGCTACCACACTGAACAGTAACATATAGGATATTTCCATCTTCACAGAAAGTTATATTGGGAAAGTAGCTCTATTAAAAACTTAATTGTTTATACAGTGGAAGAGGAACCAAGGTGACAGCTTTTATTTTTATCTGTATAAACCCATCCCTTCTCTCATTTAATTTTGTTAGTTCTTTGTTTATACTTGTTCAGAAGTTCAAATCCTTACCCAGCTACTATGTGACCATTAACAAATTATTTAATACCCCCCACCAAGTAGATGAAGCACAAGCTGGAATCAAGATTGCTGGAAGAAATATCAATAACCTCAGATATGCAGATGATACCACACTTATGGCAGAAAGTGAAGAGGAACTAAAGAGCCTCTTGATGAAAGTGAAAGAGGACAGTGAAAAAGTTGGCTTAAAGCTCAACATTTAGAAAACTAAGATCATGGCATCTGGTCCCATCACTTCATAGCAAATAGGTGGGGAAACAATGGAAACACTGACAAACTTTATTTTCTTGGGCTCCAAAATCACTGATGATGGTGACTGCAGCCATGAAACTAAAAGACGCTTTCTCCTTGGAAGAAAAGCTATCAGCCTAGTTGGCATATTAAAAAGCAAAGACATTACTTTGTGAACAAAGGTCCATCTAGTCAAAGATATGCTTTTTCCAGTAGTCATGTACAGATGTGAGAGCTGGACTATAAGAAAGCTGAGCACTGAAGAACTGATACTTATGAACTGTGGTGTTGGAGAAGACACTTGAGAGTCTCTTGGACTGCAAAAAGATCAAACCAGTCAATCCTAAAGGAAATTAGTCCTGAATATTCATTGGAAGGACTGATGCTGAAGCTGAAACTCCAATCCTTTGGCCACCTGATGCGAAGACTGACTCACTGGAAAAGATCCTGATACTGGGAGGGATTGAGGGCAGGAGAAGGGGACGACAGAAGATGAGATGGTTGGATGGCATCACCGACTTGAGGGACATGAGCTTGAGTAAGCTCTGGGAATTGGTGATGGACAGGGAAGCCTGGCGTGCTGCAGTCCATCAGGTCACATAGAGTTGGAGATGACTGAGTGACTGAACTGAACTGAACCAAATCTCAGTTTCCTCATATTATTTCAAAAAGTGAAAGTTGTTCAGTTGTGTCTGACTCTTTGCAACCCCACTGACTAGCCTGCCAGGCTCCTCTGTCAATGGACTTCTCCAGGCAAGAATACTGGAGTGGGTTGCCATTTCCTTCTCCAGGGGATCTTCCCAACCCAGGGATTGAAGCTGAAACCTTCTGCGCTGCAGGCAGATTCTTAACCATTTGGGCCACCAGGGAAGCCCTACTTATTAATTTAATGCATTAAATTAGATAAGCAAGATAAGATAAATTATAACACTCATCATGTTAAGTCCTCATTTGCAAACTCTTCCCAGTCAGGAGTTTGTTTTCTGAATGTCTGTCTCAGTACGGTACTTTGAGGATCCTTACTGAAGGCAACAGCTTAATACTGTATTTACCCGATCTGGATTTCTGTAGCCCAAGAGCAGATTTGCCGCTTTTATATCACCGTGAACATATTCATTTTCATGTATATATTCCAGTACATCCAACTGTGAAAAGAAATATATACAGTTATATTGATGTCAGTTTAGAACTCATGATCAACCTGAACATTTTGAATAGAAAATAACACTTTTTTTTTCATATTAACAATTACAAAGTGATGTATTTCCCAACTGTGCATTTGTCTATTCTAAAATTATCACATGTTCTGGTCACGCATCCTGGGGAAAAGTTGCATAAAAGGATTCTTGAACACCAAATGTTTTAATGTTTTAAGGGCACCTGTGATAGAAAGGAAGCCAAGACTCAGCAATACCTGTGTGACACTCCCAACAGTCTGATGCCCAAATCTTCTGTCCAAAGAGGAGAAACATAGCAAAATCGGAGAACTGAAGTGAAATAATCATGACGCCCACTCAGCAACTCCTCACTCAAGCAATAATTATTAAGTAAGTTTTGAGGCCCCCAGAACAAAACACCATGTCCATTACCACAGAGAAAGCCATTCTCCCTCTGTAGAGCAACAGAAAACATCTATGCTTCCTCTCTGAAGCCCTTGAGACTTGCATGTTATCTACACCTAGTGCTCAAAAACATCTGCTGGCTGGCTAGAGGATGAGTGGGAAAATTAATGAATTCTATTTGCCACATCCCAACCTGGCAGGAGTAGTCTCATTCTATCTAAAATGGAAAAAATAAAATGAAGCTTAGGCAAACCAAACACCAACAAGATAAGACAAATATGTGGTACAAACAAAATGTGTACATGGGTGCTAGTAAGATTTCATTGCTTCTTATTTGGCAAAGTATATATTGATATTATTCACTGCCACATTAACGACTGCCACCATCCCAAACTCATAACAAAAACTTTATAGCACCCCCTTATCACATGTGTGATTGTCATAAAAATAACTGACAAAAGAGAGGTTATTCTTATAGCAATGCAAGCTTGTCCTGGTATGTAAAACAAAGCTGTTGGCGGGGGGGGGGGGGGGGGGGTGCGGAAATCAGTAGAACCAAAGCCTAATTGAGTTTGTAGTGCCAAACACAGCACATTCTGTCACTTACAGAGCCCACTGTTATCAATTTCACCAAAATAGCATCTACTCTCAATAACTGACATTTCTAGGGCAATAATCCTTCATTCTCTGATAATTCCACAAAGGGCAACAATTTGTATGTTGTAACAAGTAAATAATCTGAAAATGGAGCATGGGAAATAAGTCATTCTTTCTTACCATTCGGATACCTAGCTGCAAGACAGTTGACTTTTTAAAAGTACCATTCTGGTCTGAGATCTTCTGCAAATCTATTCCCAGTCTTTCCATTACCATAAATCTGTAACTATAAGAAGGAGAAGTCAAAAGGAGATGTTAAAACAGCAATGCAGAAACTGTCCACTTATGAATTTGAAACAACAGAAAAATGCCCCCAACCTAACAGTGAAGAATGATCCAATCTGAACTAACTGAGAATGAATGTATATTAATAATCTTGGCCTTTTGCAGTATTTACTTTGCAGATAGTTTCTGAGTAGAAGAGCAAGCTGTGCCGAGCCACTTACATGATCTTAGATCATGAAAAGAGGAGTCTTTCTAAATTAGTCTTGAACTTAATTTATTTTGATTCTACTACCTTCTTGATGTATGGCCTTGAGCAAATTATTTTCCCATACAGAATATTTTCTTTACATTTGTTTCTTGACCTTATAAAATCATATTTACTTTCTCTATACATTTATAAACTTGTGTTTTTTCAAATGCACTTCTTCCTTTTCTTTTCCGTTTGAGACCTCCTCCTCTTCTTCACTTCCCTTCACTTACATACTCACATCAGCCCCTGTTCTCTATCTATGTAGCCACACACAAAGGCATATAGAAATTTTTACATCTGTTTTATAAAAATGTGATCTTCTTATAAGAACTTTTTTGCCTCACACTTTTTTCAATACCTCATTGAAATCCTTCAAAATCAACTGGTAGTGCTCTAACTGATTTCTTTAATGGGCTACATAGTATTATATGGTATGGATGTACCACTAAGAAATGGGAAATGATGGGATATAACTTCTAAAATAAGATTATATAAGGACTGTGACTTTCTTCTTGGATGCATACTCTTGTGTGTGCTCTTTGTCCTCTCTTTCAATTACTGGAAGCTGGCTGCTATGTCTTTTTGACACTCAAGCAGCCAACAGAGAGACCTACATAGTGAGGAAGTGAGGCCTGCCAACAATCATGAGTGAATTTAGAATCAGATCTTCTTAGGCCTG
Source organism: Budorcas taxicolor (assembly GCF_023091745.1). NCBI lineage: Eukaryota > Metazoa > Chordata > Mammalia > Artiodactyla > Bovidae > Budorcas > Budorcas taxicolor. Next base: position 100,160,409 of record NC_068920.1, on the reverse strand, counting down.
CCAATAGCCACGAGTGAGCTTCCTCAGTCAAGATGACTATAGCCAGAAGACATCTGACTACATCCTCATGAGAAGTCCTGAGCCAGAACTATCTAGGAAAGCCATTTTTACATAGATAACTGACCCACAGAAACTAAGATAATATTAGTTTGTCATTATAAGCCACTACATTTGAGGTAACTAGCTATATAGCTACAAATAACTAACAGACCACATAAGAAATAGTTACAGGACAATATCTGATGATAGCAATTCCATTTTACCTTTTTCCCTTGAATTCAGTAATGCCAGATCCATAAAACAGAGGAATTCCCAAATAATCAAGCTTTTTGAGTTCTATCCATTTTTTGACTGTAAAGACAAATTTAACAGGAAAAAATATATATATTTTTAGAAAGGTATTTCTTACATTTGTGTAGATGCTTAAACTTATTTAGCTAACAAATAGAAGTTAGACCTTCCTAAAAATATTTTTTAATCAAATATATCTAGCTAACAGTTTCAAATTTTATTTATTGCAATAATTAACAGATAATATTAAATACATAATACAGATTTCTAACATTTAAAAAGTCATAATCACTATACTCAATACTCTAATAATCTATATGGAAAAAGAATCTAAAGAAAGTACAGAAGAAACTAATACAATATTGTGTAATAACTATATTCCAAAAAAATAATAAATAAATAAATAGAATATGCAACAAAAACAAAAATAGTCATAGTCATAAAATTCACTGATATCATTTATTGCTTCTCACCCTATTAGCTAAGATCAAGTGAGCATGGGGGCTTCTCAGGTGGGACAGTGGTAAAGAATCTGTCTGCAATGCAGGAGACACAAGAGACACAGGTTCGATCCCTGAGTCAGGAAGATCCCCTGGAGCAGAAAATGGCAACCCACTACAGTATTCATGCCTGAAAAATTCCATGGACAAAGGAGCTTGGTGGGCTAGTCCATGGGGTTCTCAGTCGGAGACGACTGAGCAACTGAGGACACACTATCCAAATGTTTCTATCCATTAACAAAATTCATTCCCTTATAGGCTTGTTAAATTTTTAAATTAAAAAAAAAATATGATAACTACCAAAGGAGCAGTAGAAAGACAGCTTTTTCTTTCTTATTACTAAAAACCTAAAACCAGAGTAGCAAAAAAAAAAAAAAAAAATGGGGCTTCACTGGTCACTCAGTGGGAAAGAATCCACTTGCCAATGCAGCAGACACAGGTTCAATCCCTGGTCCAGGAAGATTGCACATTATCGCAGAGCAACTGAGCCCCTGCCTCACAACTACTGAGCCCATGCACCCCAGAGCTTATGTTCAGCAACAAGAGAAACCACCATAATATGCACAGCAAATAGAGATAGCCCCCACTCACTACAACTAGAGAAAAGCCCAAGCAGCAACAAAGACCTGGCAGAGCCAAAGTAAGATGTTTTTTGAAAATAGAAATTGGTCAGGAGAATCATCTTACTCTGAAACTATATTGTACAGAAACTATTTTGATTAAATTTTGTTTAAAAAAAAAAACAAATTCACTTAAATAATCAGGCAGCTTATTTAATTTTTCACTTTTCTACCAAATATGCTTAATGTTTAAGACAGCTCTACTGATAAACAATGAAGTTTAATGGATTCTATGTGTCACTCTGACATAGTTTAAGCAGTTAGTAGACTACAGTCTTGATGTTCAGAAGGTTTTATTAAAGAAAACAAAGTTAATTATTGAGGTGAGACTCATCATTCTTTTTCCTAAACATAATGTAAATGACCTTGATTATATAGGCATTACTCATATCAATTTCCTTCAAGCTTTACAAATCCATCTGTATCATATCGTTTTTACAAAACACTTCTATTCTTCTTAGCCTTGCTCATATTTATTTCATAGTCTAATCCTCTAACTGGTAGTTCTTATATCTGATATTCAGCTCCAATTAATTTCCCAACATACAAATTTTCAACATTTTTAACTTATTTTCTAAATCATCTTAATGTTTATTATCATTTTCATACGGTTTGGCCTAATCTATTGTATGGTCATTCCTTTAATTTATAATCTACTGCCCATTTTAATGTCTTTTCTTTATATCCTTTCTCTCCAAATGGTTTTTTGCAAAGGAAATAATTTCATCCTATCTTTTACACCTGAAGAACTCTCGGTGGCTTCGATCAACAATCCAACATTTTATGTAAGGTAGCAAATAACTTCGATTTGAAATATATAACCCATTATGTACATAATATCACTATTCATATACCTCTGTCATTTTTACATAACAATTAACTGATCATTTTACAATAAAAATTTCCAATTGAAAAAGATTTTCCATAAGGCCAGAAAAAGACAAAAATATTGACTCCCCCTTAGCAAACATACATGTGGAAGTAGCTTACTTTACTTATTTTACTTACTACAGTCTTTTTTTGCTGCTCTTTGATAAAATTTAAGTTCTGAAAATAATGGACCGTTTTCTTGATATTCCTATAAAAGAAAAGAACAATTGATTTTATTAGAAAAAAAATTTTAAAGATGGAATTGGTATTTCAAATGTGAAAATACGAGTATACATATATAATAAATAATAGTACCTGAATCACAAAAATCTCAAGATTTTCTCACTAAATAAAGAATCTAATTTTTAACATTTTGTAATGCTATCACTATACAGTCTTACACATGAAAGCAGTCTTCTTATGGAAAGAACTTACTAAAAACACAAAATTGTACACATACATAGACACTCATGTGTACTAACATGCAAAACCGGGTGGATACACTGCAAACTACCTTGGTGGTTCATTCATACATGATACTTTTACTGAGTTTCTCCTATATTTCATTAATTATACTAGGCACAGGGGATGCAATCACAAATAAAACCTCATTCCTGCCATTATGGACTTCACCATCTAGAACAGAGAGGAAAAGAGGAGAAGATAGATATCTAGATAAGATACAAGGATGATAAATGTCAATGAAGAAGAACAAAATTCCCTAGTCTTTAAATTTTTATAATGTAAAAATATATAATAATGTTTGTTGTGTTGATCATAAAATCATGAAGACTAAGATGAAAAACATTTTTACAAAAATGAAATAAAGCAGAAAATAAAAAAGTCAAATGTATGTGAAACATAAATTTAAGAGCAATACTTACCACTTTTATTACATGTCTTGCATCTTTATCTGGTTTATTTGTGGGGAAAGCTGCAAAACAAAGACAGTGAGGGAAAAAAAATGGTTGTTTCCAATTCCTGATTGTTTACTACGTCCCAGACACTGTGCTAAGAACCTCTTATGGTACCACCTCTGTTTTATACAAGATCCTTCTTAAGGTTTAACAAGTTGAATAATCTGCTCACTAAGTAGCAGACTGGGGACTGAAATTCAAATCTGACACCATAGCCTACACTCTTTACCATAAACCATATTCAAATATGCAAACATGGAAACCAGTAGATTATATTGATCATATAGATCCAAATGCAGGGGAAACTATTTTCTAGACATATAGCATTAAACCCCAAAATGATATACAGTATAATCTATTCACTCCATTTTGCTAAATTAAAATCTATGATAATTCAAAGTGAAAACTGATTCATCTTAAGTAGAAACTTCAAAACAACTTTTACTTGGCAAAATTCTAAAGTAAATCAAGTTTGAAAGAGAATAAAGTAAAAAAAAGTTGATTGCAACTATGAAATTAAAAGACACTTACTCCTTGGAAGGAAAGTTATGCCCAACCTAGATAGCATATTCAAAAGCAGAGACATTACTTTGCCAACAAAGGTCTGTCTAGTCAAGGCTATGGTTTTTCCAGTAGTCATGCATGGATGTGAGAGTTAGACTGTGAAGAAAGCTGAGCGCCTAAGAATTGATGTTTGTTTTTTTTTTTTCTTTAGATATGTTACTGAACTGTGGTGTTGGAGAAGACTCTTGAGAGTCCCTTGGACTGCAAGGAAATCCAACCAGTCCATTCTGAAGGAGATCAAGTCCTGGGTGTTCTTTGGAGGGACTGATGCTAAAGTTGAAACTTCAATACTTTGGCCACCTCATGTGAAGAGTTGACTCACTGGAAAAGACCTTGATGCTGGGAGGGATTGAGGGCAGGAGGAGAAGGGGACAACAGAGGATGAGATGGCTGGATAGCATCACCAACTCAATGGACTTGAGTTTGAGTGAACTCCGGGAGATGGTGATGGACAGGGAGGCCTGGCGTGCTGCATTCATGGGGTCGCAAAGAGTCAGACACGACTGCGCGAGTGAACTGAACTGAATGGTCTTTGCTTCCTGAGGTAGAAGCTGGTAGAAACTCCCTGCTTCTATTCTGAAAGCAAGTTGCCAGAACAGCAGAACATAAGAAACATAAAAGCACAAAAGGAAACCGAGAGTTTTAATTCGATATGTAACTTATTACATTGTAAGTGGGGGAAAAAATATCCAACTAGTCCAATGTCTTATTCTTTGCTGATTTCAATCCGTATACCTTTACCGCTTTATAATCTGAATCTGCTCTTCATATGATTTCACATGAACATAATCATGTGTTGACATAACACTTGAATCATCCCCACACTTGTCATTTGATAGCTATACAATATTCTCTATAAACTTCCAAGTCAGATTATATTGGAGGGCCTAAATTCAAAATCAATTGACCAGAAGGCTCATGGAGATGGACAGTGAACAAATAAATTGTCCTAGTGATCAAGGAGGTCTCATTACAATAATCAGTTAATTAATTAAACAATTCTACTGTTAACCAAAACACATTCTAGGTAGTGAAATTAAATAATGACAGAAAACAGACAAAGTATCTGCTTTCACAGTCTAATGGAGAAATCAGACATTCATCAAATACTCATAGAAAAGTATAAAACCAATTAACGTAAGTGTTACAGGGAGAGGAAGATGGCACAATGAGGTAGATGGTGTAATTTAACTTATATAAAAGGGAACACTTGTACAAGCATAGTTGGAGAGATAGTAAAGGGCTAGATGAAAATCTAGCTAAGAATTTCTGTCCATAAAAAGTTTTAAAAGCTTGAGGTGTCATTTAGGACAGAAGTGAAGTGAAGTTGCTCAGTCGTGTCCGACTCTTTGCAACCCCGTGGACTGTAGTCTACCAGGCTCCTCATCCATGGGATTCTCCAGGCAAGAATACTGGAGTGGGTTGCCATTTCCCTTCTCCAGGGGATCTTCCCAACTTAGGGATTGAACCCGGGTCTCCCACATTGCAGGCAGATGCTTTAACCTCTGAGCCACCAGGGAAGCCCAGGAAACACATAATTAGATTTGCATCCTGAACAGATCAATACACTATAGTGTGGAGAGCAGACTGAAGGGGAACCAGAGTAGATACACAGAGATCAGTAAGGATTTAATTTTGATAGATTAGAAAAGGGAGGTCTGTAGATTAGATTCAAGTATCAATGGCAGATAAAGAAAAGTAAGCAGATTCCAGAGATTTCACAAGGTGAAACTGATAGGACTTGATCATGGAGGGAAAGGTATACAGTTTGGTAGGTTACAGCTGACAGATCTATTGGAAGTTGAGAAGAATGATCAAGCATGGACAGTGATAGTATTGAAAGTAGTCACCTAACAACAAAGACACAAAGATAAATAAAGTAAAAATCACAATAAATGCAAGGGAAAATTCTTAAAAATATAATCATAGTGAGACATATTAATGTTTCTCTGAGAAAATTTTATCAAGTGCTGAAACTATAAGAATAGGAGCATGTTGAATGATGTCATTAATAATTTAAATATAGATTTCTATTTATATTAATTTATATTAATCTTTTATCTATCCTCTGTGAATTGTAACTTGTATCATTTAAAATATTCATCTTTGTTTCATTTAAAAATAAATAAAATTTAATTTAAAAAAAAGTAGTTTCACATCTTCATTTAAATTTCTGAAGGGGTGTCTGATGACCTGAAAAGGCATGCATTGTACACATACATGGTATTTGCCTTCCTAGCATCTCTTTTCTATCCATTGGAAACTTTCTCTGATTTTTCCTTTGAGGAATCCAACCTCAAACTACCTATGTAGACCTAGAAGGGCTGCGATCATAGTGTATCCTCCCTTACATTCCAGAGATGGGCACATGACCAAGCCTGGCGATCTGCAATGTACAAGCCCATTGGCCACCATAACTAGTTCAGAAAGAGCAAAGTGCTCAACTAGGTAGAAAAGTCTTCCCTAGCAGTTGATGTAACTAAGCAACACAAGACAGATGATAAACTTTTAGGATACCAAAATCTTAGAAATATCAGTGATCACTTTTCTCTGGTAAATGGAAAATAAAGCCTGAAAATAAAATCCAGAACTGAGAAAAGTAGGGTTAAGGCAGGGAGAGAGAAAAGAGCCCTAGTGACACTGCATAAGCCCTGGAGTACTCATACCTAAAGCCAAAAATGTCCTGTACTTCTCACTTACAGTTAATAAATCTCCCTTTTGATTAAATTCATTTGAGATTCTGAAACTGGCAACCGAAGACTTACACAGACTGCAACAATTGAGTGTTCCATATGTAAGATTATTTTAAAGGTACTGTGTCATAGTTTAATGGGCAGTGTCAGGCATTACATATAAAGCAGATCATCAGTTCAGTTCAGTCACTCAGTCGTATCCGACTCTTTGCGATCCCATGAATCGCAGCATGCCAGGCCTCCCTGTCCATCACCAACTCCCGGAGGTCACTCAAACTTTCATCCATAAAGTAGATCTTACATAAACAAAAATAACAATTCATGAGGAAGATAATTATGAACTTTCAAGCATCTAATAGAGACTTAGGGTTTCCCAGATGGCGCTAATGGTAAAAAAGCTGCTTGCCAATGCAGGAGACATAAGAGACAGGAGTCCAATCCCTGGGTCAGAAAGATTCCCTGGAGGCAGGCATGGCCACTCTCTCCAGTATTCTTGCCTGGAGAATTCCATGGACAGAGGAGCCTGGTGGGCCACAGTACATAGGGCTACAAAGTATCGAACATGACTGAAGCTACTTAGCAGCACACACAGTGGAGACTTAATATACATATATAAAATTATGATGAATATTATAATCAATAACATCTTTGATTTTTTAAAAATGTCAATAATAATAATAAATTTGAGTAGATTAAGCTCACCAGCTAAAGAAAGAAACTTTAAGGTTGTCAAAAAATAAATAAATGTATACTATTTATAAGACAACTAAAACTTAGTGATGCAGAGAAACAAAATAAAAAGATAAGAAACTAATTAGCTGAAATTAGCTGAAAGAAAGCTGGAAAAATCATGGAAGATTTTAATACAATTTCATAATGTATAGGCAACCAACAAGAATAAATTGAAACAATACAATTAACAGTTTTTATCCAAAGGCCACGTTAAAAAAAAAAAGAATATATTTTTTTTTCAACCTGACATAAAACATTTTTTAACTGCCCATGCTTTTACCAAGAAAGTAGGCTTCATCACCAATCAAAAGACAGGGTGATTGAATGGATAAAAAAATAAAAAGGACCCAACTATATGACATCTACAAGAGATTTGTTTCTGATTCAAAGACACACAAGACTGAAAGTGAAGGGGTAGAAAAAGATGTTCTATGTAAATGGAAACCAAAGAAAGCAAAGGAAACTACACTTATGTCAAACAAAATATATTTTAAACAAAAAACTATAACAAGAAACAAATAAGATCATTATATAATGATAAAGGGATCACTTCATCAAGAGGATATCACAATTGTAAATATCTATGTACTCAAGATAGGTGAACCTAAATATGTAAAGCAAATATTAACAGATCTAAAAGGGGGAATAGCAATAAAATAGTATAGGGCTTTAATACCCTACTTTCAACAATGGATAGATCACCCAGATAGGAAATCAATGGGGAAATAATGGATGTAAACTAAACATTATATAAGAGAAATCTAATAGACATACACAGAAGAGTCCAACAACAGCAGCAGAATACATTCTTCTTAAGTACACAGGAAAGGTATTTTTAGGCTAGATCATGTTAGGTGACGGAGCAAGTTGTAACAAACTTAAGAAAAATGAAATCATATAAAGTATTATCAAGTGCCTTTTTGGACCACAATGATACAAAACTAGATATCAATTACAAGAGAAAACTAGCAAATTCACAAATATATGGAAACTGGAACAATATACTCTTGAACAATCACTGGCTCAAAGAAGAACTTTTCAAAAATCAAGAAATAACCTGAGACAAATGAAAATGGAAACAAAACATATCGGTACTTGTGGGTTACAGTTCTAAGAAGGAATTTTGTAACAATAAAGTTTTATACTATGAAAAATGAAAAACCCAATATATATTCTAAATTTACATATCAAAGAACTAGAAAAAGGAAGCTCAACATTAGTAGAAAAAGGAAATAAAGACCAGAATGGAAATAAATGAAACAGAACTAGAAAGACAATGGAAAAGATCAATTCAGACAAAGACTACATGAAAATTACAGACCAGTATCTCTAATGAACGTACATGCAAAAATACTCGACAAATCATTAGCAAATTGAATACAACAGTACATTAAAGAATCATATACCATGATCAACTTGGATTTATTTTGGGGATCCAAGGATGGTTCAATATGCAAATCAATTAACATGATAAGCTACATTAACAAAATGAAGGATAGAAACCTTAAGATCATTTTAATAGATGCAGAAAAAAAACTTGACAAATTCAAAATCCTTTCACGATCAAAAATTCTCAAAAACTGAGTAATGAAAGAACATACCCAAACCTAACAAAGGTGAATTATGAGAAACCCACATCCAACATCATACCCAAGTAAAAAGCTGAAAGCTTTTCTCTTAAGATCAGGAACAAGACAAGGAACTCTTGCAACTTTTATTCAACATAGTACTGAAAGTCCTAGCCAGAGAAGTCAGGCAATAAAAAGAAATAAAAGACATCCAAATTGGGAAGAAAGAAAGTAAAATTATCTGTTTGTAGATGACACCTATGGAGAAAATCCTTATGACTCCAGCATACAAACAACAGTGTCAAAAAGAATCCATTACTTATGAATATATTTAATCAATATATGAAAACTGTGTACACAGAGGACTTTGAAACATTGACAAAAGAAAACACAATGAACGGAACGATATTATGTGCTCATGGATCAAAAGAATTAATAATGTTAAAATATGCAAACTAGTCAAACAATATACAGATTCAATGTAATCTCTACCAAAATTCTAGTGGTATTTTTCATAGAAATTGTTTTAAAATCTACATGGAACCATAAAACATCCTGAATAGCCAAAGTATACACAGCAAGGAAAACAAAGCTAGAAGCATCACATTCCCTGATTTCAAACCAGATTACAAAGCTGTAATAATCAAAACAGGATGGTACTGGTATAAAAGCAGACATGAATCAAGGGTATAGAACAGACAGCCCAGAAATAAACCTATAAATTCATGGTCAATTAATTGACAATGAAGTCAGGAATACACAATGGGGAAAGGACAGGCTCTTCAGTAAATGGTGCTAGGAACACTAGACAGCCACATGCAAAACAATTAAACTGGACTCCTATGTTATCTTGTATACAAAAGTCAACTCAGAATGGATTTAAAGACTTGTGAGTAAGACCTAAAATCATAAAAGATCTAGAAGAAAACATAGGGGGTAGGTTCCTTCATATTTGTCTTGGTAATGACTCTTTTGGATCTAACACCAAAAACAAAGGCAATAAAAGCACAAATATTTACACAGGTGGGACTAACTAAAAAACTAAAAACTTCTGCATAGCAAAGGAAACCATCAACAAAATTAGAACGCAGCCTATGGAATAATAAAAGATTTGCAAATCACATATCCAATATCAAAACATACAAAAATGATACAACTCAATAGCAAAAAAAGATAAATAACCCAATTTTTAATGGATAAAGGCGATTTTTAATAGATTTTTTCCAAAGAAAGCATTCAAATGGCAATAGGTGCATGAAATAGTGCTCAACATAACTGATTACCAGGGAAATGCAAATTAAACCATGAGATATTACCTCATACCTGTTAGCATGGCTATTATCAAAAAGACAAGTAGTAACAAACGCTGGTAAGGATGTAGAGAAAACGAAATCCTTTGAAGGAATATAAACTTGTATAACCACTATGGAAAACAGTGCGGAGGTTCTTCAGAAAATTAAAAATAGAACTATCATGTGATCTAGCAATTCCACTTCTGGATATATTCAAAGGAAACAAAAGCTGGTTTGAAACAGTTATATAATGTATGATTTCAACTATATGCCATTCTGAAACAGAGGGAAGAGGGATAAATAAGTAGAACACAGGAGAAACTTCAGGCAGAGAAACTACTCTGCATGATACCATAATGGTCGATACATGACATCATGCATTTGTCAAAACCCATAAAACTGTACTATATAAGTGAACACTAATGTAAATGATGGACTTTAGTTAATAAATTGTAACAAAACCACCACACTAATTCAAGACATCAAAGCCAAAATTACACAAAACTGGGGACTATCTGATAAAGACTTCAAAGAAACTATAATAAAAATGTTCCAGAAAGTAACAGCAAACACTTTTGGAATAAATGGAAAAGTCAGATTAGTGTAGCAAAGACATAGAATATACAAAGAAAAAATTAAATAACACTTTTAGAACTGAAAAATACAATGACCGAAACAAAAATTTTTCAACTCATGATTGGGTTCAATATGATCACAGAGATGACATGTGAGTCACTGAACTTGATGACGGATCAATAAAAATATACTAACCTGAAAAACAGCAAAATAGAACATGAAAAAATTGAAGAGAATCTCAGGCAATAACAGAACATTTAACAAATCTTCAGCAGTTCCTGAAGAAGAAAAGTAAAGAGTGAGGTGCAGAAAAATATTTGATAAATAATGGCTGAAATGTCCCAAATTTTATAGATACCTAAACCTACAGTTCAGTGAATTCTCCACTGGAATAAACCCAAATAAATCGATGCCCAGACACATACACACAAACTGCTGAAAACTAAAAGAAAAACCTTGAAAGGAGCTAGAGTAAAACAGTTAGTTACAGGGTAAAATGACTCATATTACTGTGGATTTCTCATCATAAACCCTGAAGACCAGAGGGAAGAGTCACAAACTATTTGAAGTGCTGAAAATAACAGTCAATCCAATATCCAGCAAAAATATCTTTCTGGAATTAAATAAAGACATTCTCAAGTGAGGAATACTAAGAGTAGCCATAGCCAGCAGATCTGCTGTATATGAATTGCTAAACAAAGATATTCAAAAAAGCAAAGAAAATCATACAAGGAAATGTGGACTACCAGGAATAAAAGAGAAAAAATAGTAAATATTGGGAAAATGCAATGGATTATTCCTTTCTTCAGTTAAAATGTATTTCATAGTTGAAGCAAAAATTATAATATGGTCCGGAGGAATTTAAATTAGTCTAGATGTAATATATAAGACAACGACAACATATCAAAATGTGTGTGGTTCTGCCAAAGAAGGACTTAGAATCAAATTTAGCACTGAATACTTTTACTACAAAAGAAAGATTCAAATAAGTAAGTTTCCATCTGACGGAACCAAGGAAAGAACAAACCAAACTCAAAGCAAATGGAAGAAAGGAGATAAAAACAGAAATCAGTGAAACTGAAAACCAAAAATACAGTAAAGTCACAAAACCAAGAGCTGTGTCTTTGAAATGACCAATAAAAAGATATCAAGACTAACAAAAGAGAAAACAAAGAGAGAAAAGTGATCTTATACTAGGAATGAAAACGGAATGTCACTATAGAAACTAGTATTAAAAGTATAATAAGTATTATGAACAACTCTATAGACAGAAATTTGACAACTTAGATGAAATGAAACAACTGCTTAAAAACACAAACTACTGAAAGTTACCTGAAATGAAACAAATAACCGAACAAGTCCCAGATGAAATCAAGCTTTAAAACAAACAAACATTGTTCAGGAAAAAAGGTATCTCTAACCCCAGATGGCTTCACTGTGAAATTCTACATAACACATGGAAAAGAAGTAACATCAATTCTGTATACTCTTTTCCAAAAAGCAAAAATGGAGGGAATAATTCACAACTCATTTTATGAAGCCAGCATTACCCATAAAACCAAAACCAGAAAGAGATAGAAGAGGGGGAAAAAAACCATAAAGAAAGAAAGAAAAAGAAAACTACTCAGACCAATAGCCTCTTCTCATGTTGATGCAAAATAAAAAATAAAATAAATAAGAAATTAACGTCACCTACCATATTAAGAATGTAAAAAACCCCAAATGATCACATCAATTGATGCAGAAAAAGTGTTTGACAAAATCTGATATACATTCAAGATAAAAACTCTCAGACAGTAAAGGACAGAAAAAAAGAATATCTAGAAACAACATATAGGTAGTATTATTATGAATGATGAGAGGCTGAATGTTTTCTCCCTTAAACTGGGAACAGTCAAGGATGTCCTCTCTCACCATTCCTACTCAACAAAGTGCTGGAAGTGCTAGCTAGTGCAAAACATCAGGAAACAAAAAGTACACAGACTGGAAAGGAAGAAATAAAGTGGTCCCTACTCCTAGATGATATGATTAACTATATAGAAAATTCCAAAGAATCTGAAAAAAAAAATTCTAGAACTAATAAGCAAGTTTACCAAGATGAGGTCAAAAAGAAAAATCAATTGTATTTTTATACACTAATAATGCACAATTGGAAAACAAAATTACCAAAGCAGTATCATTTTCAATAGCATTAAACATTTCAAAAGAAAGAAAAACATATATACCTAACATTCCATGCACAGGATTGATATGCTAGAAGCCAAAACGGTGATGAAAGGAATCAAAGAACTACAGAAGTGGAGAAAGATACTATATTTGTGAATTGAGGACTCAACATGTCTTCAATGTCAACTCTCCAAAATTTTGTCTCTGACAAAAGAGAGGCAAACATATTATTGAAAACAAATACACAATATACAACTCTGGCAGAAAATGTAAAAAAGGAAAACAATAGACTTCAAGGGGGAAGTGAACTTCAAATAAACACAATTTGAATACATAGAAACTGTGGAGACAGAATGCAGGTTATACGAGAATAACAAAGCTAGCAAGATGATATTGGTACATATTTTCACCACTGTGTCCAAGACTATAGCATATAAAACTTCTGATTTTTAAAAATTTACTAAATCACCACACACAAAATGAGTTCTCATACAATTGTTGAAAAAAACTTATTCTGGATAATGCTGTTAAATCCCTTCCAAATATAAATTCTTGTTAATTGCATATTCAAATTTCAGTTCAGTTCAGTTGCTCAGTTGTATCCGACTCTGCGAGCCCATGAACTGCAGCATGCCAGGCCTCCCTGTCCATCACCAACTCCCAGAGTCCACCCAAATCCATGTCCATTGAGTCGGTGATGCCATCCAACCATCTCATCTTCTGTTGTCCCCTTCTCCTCCTGCCCTCAATCTTTCCCAGCATCAGGGTCTTTACAAATGAGTCAGTTCTTTGCATCAGGTGCCCAAAATATTGGGGTTTCAGCTTCAGCATCAGTCCTACCAATGAACACCCAGGACTGATCTCCTTTAGGATGGACTGGTTAGATCTCCTTGCAGTTCAAGGGACTTTCAAGAGTCTTCTCCAACACCACAGTTCAAAAGCATCAATTCTTCGGCACTCAGCTTTCTCTATAGTCCAACTCTAACATCCACACATGACCACTGGAAAAACCATAACCTTGACTAGAAAGACCTTTGTTGACAAAGTAATGTCTCTGCTTTTCAATATTCTATCTAGGTTGGTCATAATTTTCCTTCCAAGGAGTAAGCATCTTTTAATTTCATGGTTGTAATCACCATCTGCTGTGATTTTCAAGCCCAGAAAAATAAAGTCAGCCACTGTTTCCCCATCTATTTGCCATGAAGTGATGGGACTGGATGCCATGATCTTAGTTTTCTGAATGTTGAGCGTTAAGCCAACTTTTTCACTCTCCTCTTTCCCTTTCATCAAGAAGCTCTCTAGTTCTTCTTCGCTTTCTGCCATAAGGGTCGTGTCACCTGCCTATCTGAGGTTATCGATATTTCTACCGGCAATCTTGATTCCAGCTTGTGCTTCTTCCAGCCCAGCATTTCTCATAATGTACTCTGCATATAAGTTAAATAAGCAGGATGACAATATACAGGCTTGACATACTCCTTTTCCTATATGGAACCAGTTTGTTGTTCCATGTCCAGTTCTAACTGTTGCTTCCTGACCTGCATACAGGTGTCTTAAGAGGCAGGTCAGGTGGTCTGGTATTTCCATCTCTTTCAGAATTTTCCACAGTTTATTATGATCCACACAGTCAAAGGCTTTGGCATAGTCAATAAAGCAGAAATAGATGTTTTTCTGGAACTCTCTTGCTTTTTTGATGATTCAGCAGATGTTGGCAATTCGATCTCTGGTTCCTCTGCCTTTCCTAAAACCAGCTTGAACATCTGGAAGTTCACGGTTCACGTATTGCTGAAGCCTGGCTTGGAGAATTTTGAGCATTACTTTACTAGCGTGTGAGATGAGTGCAATTGTGCAGTAGTTGAGCATTCTTTGGCACTGCCTTTCTTTGGGAGCTTTACTATTCAACTTTGAAAGTGAAGTCGCTCAGTCATGTCCGACTCTGCGACCCCATGGACACCAGACTCCTCTGTCCATGGGATTTTCTAGGCAAGAGTACTGGAGTGGGTTGCCATTTCCTTCTCCATGGAATCTTCCCAACCCAGGGATCAAACTCAGGTCTCCCGCATTATGGACAGACACTTTACCGTCAGAGCTTACTAATTATTATAGCATAATCAGTTATCTTCAAACTCTTTTAGTAATGAAATATTTCTTTTGAGCCTGATAAAAAGATTAGAACAAAGCAGAATTCTCAGGTTGAAACTTGGGTGGAGGGACCACAGCCCCTACTCCTTTTACCTGTATATTTGGGTTCCATAGAGACCAGTATGAAGACCTAACAGGTGACTGATTAGTCATTTCCTGACGTTGTTTATGATACCTTTAGTTATATTTGTAACATGTTCTTCTTGAATATCTGCTAGATTTTCTTTTTTTTTCTCTTTTCTCTAAGGAAAAAAGACACAACACTAGCAATCTGGCCATATCAAATTCTATCATTTTATTTTCACTTGGTTTTATTAAGCTTTTGCCATTATACAATGTCCTTGTCTAGTTCTCGTAATGGTATTTTACTGTAGAACATAAGATAATTTTTTAAAATGCTCATCTTACTCTTTGCTTACACATGCATGAAAAAACTTGATTTTTTAATATCTTAATATTTTATTGTTTTCAGGTATTTCTCTTTTGGCAAGTAGTTATGGGGTTTTGGTCAATGACATTCTTTAATAGATTTCAGACAGTTTTTAGTCCAGTGTGGTAACTGGCAATTGTGCTGCAGTCCGTGGAGTCACAAAGAGTTGGACACAACTGAGCAACTGAACTGAACTGTACTGAACTGATTATAATACAATTATGATATGAGGACAAGATGGTTGGACAGCATCACCAACTCAATGGACTTGAGTTTAAGCAACCTCTGGAAGATGGGAAAGGACAGGGAAGCCTGGAATGCTGCAGTCCCTGGAGTCTGCAAAGAGTCTGACATGACTGAACAACAAACAACAAGTTATAATACAACACTCTGCAAATTTATATTATTGTTATTCTTTTTTGCTCCCCTTCACTAATTATTTACTGGTTGTGGTATATATTGCACATTTTATTTTATCTTATAATAGACTATCTTTCAATCCATTTATTTTCACTCCACACTGATATACTCTAAATCAGATGTTTTCATTAGTATTAACTAAATACATTTTGAACTTGCCTGATGAGTTGATATATAACAACTTTTCTGTTTAACTCTTAATCCTGTAAGTCCTAACCACAGTTCTTGACTCTATTTTAGAAATGCAAAATGTATTATAAAATTATGTCCATAACTCCAGTTTTCACTCAACTTTTACTTTGTATCATCAATCTTTTCTCAATATTATAATTCATTTATCTCTTGGAAGTCTCATTCACTTACATACTTTCAAGTCTACTTTATCTTTGTGGTAATCTGTTATCAAATCATTTCAGATTTCCTAAATCCTCAATTGTTTCCTTCTCTCTTAAGAGGAATTCAGTTTGGCCAAATAGTATACTGGAATGATAGCCATATTTCTCTTAGCTCTCTTTATACTCAGTCTATGAATTAAGGGCTGAAGTAGTTATTGAACTCCCTTCCTGAAATCATATATTTTATGTTTAAAAAGCTACTATGTAAGAGTTTTGGCCCCACTCTCACTTTTTGAAACACTACTATTATTCATGATAAAATTAGGTTTCAAATAAGGGAAATCTTCCTTATATCATTCCTCATGGCCTCTACTTTGCAAGTCTTTACATTTTCATATAATATTCTTATTCTCTAAAAACATACTAAATAAAAAGATAATAGAACCATTATGATCCCTTTACATCATTTTTCTGTGGCTTAGATTTATTTTGCTTGCTTATTGATAGCAGAACTAACTCTTTGTTCAGCTGGGTCAATTCTTTCCTTAAAGCCTTTATCCATGTTTTAGTATCTCTCACCATCTTTCAGGATCTCACAGATTCTCAGGGTCAGAAGGAACTTAAAGGTCATTCCCCAACCAAAAACCTCTTATTTTTAACACAGATTCCATAATGCATTCAATTTACATTAAACTAGTTAATTTCAGAACATCTGTACTTGCTCAAACGTTTTCTACTAGAATGAAAATTCCGGTCTCATGGAAGTCTTACAGCTTTTCTTCTTCCCCTTTTCATCACACAACAACTGTCTGTTAGATATGCAACTCTGTTTTGCTTTCATTTTTTTTTCTTGAACCTTTTATTTTTTTTCAGTTTTATTTATTTTACTTTACAATATTGTAAAGTAAAAAGTAAAATAATATTGTGGTGGTTTTTGCCATACATTGACATGAATCCCCCATGGGTGTACATGTGTTCCCCATCCTGAACTCCACCCCCACTCCCTCCCCATCCCACCCCTCTGGGTCATCCCAGCGCACCAGGCCTGAGCACCCTGTACTATGCGTCAAACCTGGACTGGCGATTCATTTCACATGTGATAATTTACATGTTTCAATGCCACTCTCCCATATCATCCCACCCTCACCCTCTCTCAGAGTCCAAACGACTGTTCTATACATCTGTGTCTCTTTTGCTGTCTCACATACAGGGTTATCATTACCATCTTTCTAAATTCCATATATATGCGTTAGTATACTGTATTGGTTTTCTCTTTCTGGCTTACTTCACTCTGTATAATAGGCTCCAGTTTCATCCACCTCATTAGAACTGATTCAGATGTATTCTTTTTAATGGCTGAGTAATACTCCATTGTGTATATGTACCACAGCTTTCTTATCCATTCATCTGCTGATGGACATCTAGGTTGCTTTCATGTCCTGGCTATTCTATGGCTTTCTTTTCATTTGTCTTGAAGTGTATTGCGTGGGGATTGTTCAGTGGGTTTTACTACTTTTCCTTCTACCATCCTCCTAACACTTTGTAAGACAGAAGGTTTATATAACTAATACTCCATCCTCAACTGTAATACACTACTCACATTTGATACTGGAAATCTATGCCAGAAGTGTAACACATAACCTTTTAATAGAAACATAATGAAGTGTAATGAAGAGCATTTTTCTTCACATCCTCCAGAAATTGAAATTAATAACTATCACCAAAAGTGCTCAATAACATGCACTCTAATGTAATATTATACTTTGTTCATTCTTTTCCTTGCTATGTATATACTGGCAAGAAAAAAGTATCAAAGCATGAAACTAGCATTACAATATCTAATAAATATCACTTCTCCATTAAAAACAAAGATTTGCCTATACATGAAATGTTATAGTTTTTTCATAAAGTCATCTATGGGTACATGGTAAATATTATTGTATAATAATATGTTGACTGAATAATTTTTTTAAACTATACTTATAAATATTTTGGTATACGAACAAATTCTATAAGGAAACATATTCTTTATCAACATTTCACTTACCCAAGTATTTGGTTTTTTTTAAATTTTCTTAAAAGACTTAGTTTTCTAAATAGTATATCTTTAAATTATTTTACCCAATGGAAAAAAGACATGCCAAAAACAATTCAATATTTGTAAAAATATCTATTTTCACATGATGCTTATTAAAGTCTGTCATAGGGATTTAAAGAGGCTTCTTTTGATGTCCTTGTTGCTTATTACCCTCAAAATAAATGCATAATATCCCCATAAACTCAACATACTTATTTTTTTTAAAGCAGAAAAATCTAATCTTTCCCATCAGTTTGCATGCACTACTGACTGGTTATTTTCACTTTTTTTTTTCATAAAAATATTGTTTGTTCTAGGTACATTTTTAGTATATGTATTTTTTCCAGTTCTTAACATTAGATTTACTATAAATATCAGATGTACTTTCACAGATTTTGTGAAAATATTAAAAACATACCACGAATGCTCTACACCTCAAGTTGTCAATCTGAATGAAAATGACACTATTATCAGCATCAGTGCTAACATATTTCTTAAATTAGCTGCCAATACTATCAATTAAATATTTCAGTTATTTTAGAAATGAGCATGTCACAGGCATGTCATTTGTCACTACTTTCACTGGCTAGTAATAAATTCAGAGTGTTCTTTGACAAAAGACACCAACCAGGAGAGCAGAGAGACCCGAGTTCAAATGGAGATGGAAGACAATTAGACAAATTACTTAACATTCCTAGGCCTCAAAACTGCCTTGTCAAGCTGCTGGGAGAACTAAATGAAATAATCCATATGAAGCATTTAACACAGAGCTTGGCACACACTGAGTAAAAGATTCTATTAGTAGTGGATGAGGATGAAGATTTCCTAAAAAAGGTTTCAGAAACTATGCCTGGCAGCATGCCCCAGACACATATGACTCATCTGCTAGTCTTTACCAGGGATTCTTGCTTTCATTCCTTTTCATTGCTCTGTGTCTTGTGTTCACGGCCTCCACAGTGAGGCTTTGGTTAACATCACCTCTGTGAATTTCATTAGGTGGCCTTCAGAATAGCTACAATGGATGCTAAGCCTTCCATGAGCCTCTTTCACACATGTTGTAGCTTCCGATTGCTCTTGCTTGATATAAATTTGCAGGAAGCTGCCTTTATTCCACACTAAGCATAGGAGAGAAAAATGGCCAGTGTCTCTGGGGAATAATTAACAAAAGACAGTTTGTTTCATCTTCATGATAAAATACAGCACTCCTATTAAAAGGCAAATTCATCATTCCCAAAAGTTAAATAGAATGGCACTTTAAAAGTAATTCCAGCTGATTAAATTTAGGGTTCTGAAAAAAAAAATTAATTCATGAATATACTCTGAATCTTTCATTTGATTTTAAAATGTATAAATGTTCATTTAACTTTGAGCCCTTGCCTCTCAGTGTTCTATTCTGAGCTAGTCAAACAAGTGGTAGCAGGCATGCTGGGCTCAATAATACTGCCTCTCATATTTAAATACTCTTTTTCACTTGGATTGCAAATTAAAGACAGTCTCCTGAACACTGACACATTTTCAATGATTGATTTTGCAAAACGTGTTGATTTTTCCTACACTGTTTTGCCTCTGTGTGTGTCAACTTTGGCCTTCTTTTCTTGCTCCTTTGCAGCACTGCTGTCTCTTTGAAGCCATTGTCTGTCTGATATTAAAAATGTACATTAAACCTCAAGACTAATTACACAGAAAATTCCTGATCTCAAATATAAAACACCCATGCCCAGAAACTACAACAAAAGCTTCTGACTATGTACAAAACTCTTAATCAAATCTTTCATTCACTTGGATTAATAGGAATACCAACAATTTATTTTCCATTAAAGTTGTGTTTATATTCTTTGAAAAGTAGATTTTTTAAATATATTTACATGCCTATAAGTCAATCCATTTAACATCAAACCCCATCTATTTTATCCACAAAAGTTTATACTTGCTGTTAAGTCTACTTCAATTAAATGCTACTCTGTAGAATTGTTTCATTCTAAACACAAAACTGTTTAATCTTAATGTAATGCCTATTTTTTTTAACTCTCTCTGCACTGTGCATTAGCAAAGTAGACTCCCTCAATAAACCTATAATCTATGGATTAAGTATATAGCTTCTTATATTTAAAAAACATACTTGGAAAGAGAATGAACAGAAACTTACATCCCCTCAAGCTCCTCAAGATAAATAAAATAAGGCCTCTAACTCTAAAAAGGCAGACCCTTACACACATGCCACATGTTTTAGTACCAACAGTACAAAATTTCATCTCAGATAAGATGACTGTTGGGAAAATTATTTTTCCCCAACAGACTAGTTTTAATTTAACCAGTCATTTTTTAAGCTGTTATATATTGGGCCTTGTTGAAGCACTCTGAGAGAAGGCCTACAAGGAGTTTATATTCTAGTATTGGTGGAGGGTAAACAGTATACAAATGGTTATCATAGGAAACAAGATAAGCACTGGGAAAGAACACATTACAGGAAGGAACAAAGAGCAAGCAAGAAAAGTTGTGGCTACTCCCCTGCTTGCCTTGTTAGCATGTTAGAATTTTCATAAGGCCTACCAGCCACCATTTGTTTCCACCAGTGATCCTAGCAACAGACTCCCCTAGCTCTCAGTCTACTGAATCTATGGACTCTGCTCAAATTCAGCTGCTGTTCGCCTTTTTGTAAGACCAACTCGCCTCTGTCCCTAGTTGTTCATCTCATGCAGTTACCAACTGCAGTAAATGCATCACATGCCACCACATGACTATTTTAGGAAACCCTGCAGTGTACCAACTGGCTAGGGCAACCCTGGGCATGAAATTTTAGTTCCCTGAAAGCGATGTTTCCGAATGGAAAGATGAGAGGAGGAGGACAAGGGAAGTAGCCATACTCCTCTTAAATGGCCACAATACCTAAGCAGAGCAAGTTGGAGTAAGGTCTGCACATGAGCCAAAGCTTAGAATTTCATTGCTTTTGTTGGCTCATGTCACTTCTTTAATTAATGTCACTTTCTCTGGTTTAATATCAGAGCAAGTGACAAGAGTGCTTCTGGATGAATTGTGTTTTCTGAGGACTGTATGGCATACTCTCCCGCAGTCTGACGGAGGGACGTGCCAGCTTTACTTGGCAGTTACAATGCACCAGCTTTAGTTTTAGTAGTTTAATTTGTGGCAGTTATATGTTTTGAATACGTTGAAGTATTCACAATGGTCTCATGGAATCTGCTCCATAGATAAAGTTTACACAGTGGAAAAGAAAAAGCAATGGCTATAAGGCGATTACAAAAAGCTTCTCTTGCCACAGCTGGTCTTACAGGCATTCTTGTAAATTTAAGAGCATTTAGAGAATACAATTAAAGTGATCACAAGGAATGATGCCCTTTTTTTTTTTTTTTTTTGCCCAGTTCTGTAGCTGGTGTGAGACGATCATAAGGAATATGATATTTAGAACTCAATTTTATGCAAAATCCATTATTCAAGAAGTGAAGTTTATATACATGATAGACATGCAATGAAATAAATGTTAGAATAGGAAGCTTTGTTACTTATGCATTAAGTCAGTTCTAACGTTTTGGTAAACTTTTTATTGATATAAAATTCAAAAAAATTTCTGCATTTAGAGAAAGGACTAAACTTTTCCCTTTATTAAAGATCTTTCTGTTTCAGACTGAAGTAATCGGAAGGTTTTTAATTTGGAGTTTTTCCTTCATCTCCTTTATACACTTTTGTGAAGCCTCATCAGCTCATGGTGCGAGCTGCCACCAAGGAGTTCTTCCAAACTTTACCTACCCTTTCTAAATTTAGGGTTCTTTACTGCAGCAGGTTGAAGATCTGGCTTTGAATGCACCTGGCTCTGCTGGAGAACAGAAATATTCATCTCCACTGAATGCATGCTGCTTAAGTGCTGGAGGCACTTGCAGGAGAGTAACTCTCATTGGAAACTTCATTACAATACTTTTCTCTTCCCTACATGAAGTAGTAATTCTCATTCACCAAAGATAGAATTTTGCTTGACACTGCCACAGGAGCTCCTGTTTGACTTTCAAAATTAATCAACCTCTAAGCTGGAGTAGAAATGGCATGTCCTTTAACCTTAAGCACAAAAAGCTCTCAACAGACTGCAGTTTTTATATCCCTGGATGGGAGTTTGGGCCCCTGATACTTAAACTTGATGCACATACTGGGTTTCTGGCATGCTTTTGCCCATACCCATCTGCTTGGCTGGCACTGTGCCCATTCAGAAGGTGTGATGCCAGTTTCAATAGGGCATAGGTGCCAATCAAAGATGGGCTTGGAGGGGCAGCATGCAGAACGCAGCAAAAGTCAGCTCTTCTGCCAGAAGATCCTCCTGTTATCATACAATGCCAATGAAGGGCCACATGCCTCATTGCCTAGGATCACACTGCATCTGTAGATGTTTCTGGCCTTCAGTGGATATCTTTCTACGGAATCTTTTCCCTCAAGTATTACTTGATTGGAGATGTTAAAGGAATGTCTTCCTGACTAAATGAAGTCAGGACAACTTTCTTTTTCTCTTTTAAAAGAAACAGTGGAAACCTTCAAAAATTTTCTTGAAATAATTGCCTTAAAATGCTCTTTCATGTAGAAAATTGCATAATGTACTCAGTTCATGTAATGGAGTTACAAGGGACAAACATTCTGAATATGCACGAATTGCAAAACCAAGTATGTAAGCAGTATAAGATCCATGAACATTTCTGAATCATTAAATGAGGAGGGTGAACAACTTTTCATCATCCAAATAGCTAATTTCTAGTGAATACTCCTATTTAGAGCTTTAGAGTTTCTTAATTTTCTTCTCATTTATTTTATAAACATAGATATTCCTGTTTCTTAAAAGAAGACTACTTCCTACTCTTCTTACATGCCTAAAGAAAAAAGCCTAAAACACTTCAGAAGCTAAATTCCATTCATATTTCATAAGGAAGCCAGAACCTCCTGAAAGTTGAGTTTGTTTTTTTTTTTATTGTGTGACAATAGAGGTGAACTCATTTCATGAAGAAGAAACTTCCCTATAGCAATAGGCTTCAAATTTAAAAACCCTGACCACTGAAACCATTGTAAGATAGTAACAGGTGCAGTGGGAGAGACATAATGCATAAATTATTGAAGAACAGAGCAGTTTGTAAATCTTCCCTTAAGGCAAAAGAATTTGACAGTAGAATGCTGAAAATGAAAACCCATAATATAAAATATGTTAAAAAGATTGGACACTTACAAAAATGAAAAAGACAAGCAAAGACTAAGTAAACCTTAGGAGAATGCTTCCTTTTTATACAAAGAATCCAAACTTTTGCAGGTATTTAGATTTCTTAGCCGGAGAAGGCAATGGCACCCCACTCCAGTACTCTTGCCTGGAAAACCCCATGAACGGAGGAGCCTGGTGGGCTGCAGTCCATGGGGACGCACAAAGTCAGACACGACTGAAGTGACTTAGCA
Source organism: Budorcas taxicolor (assembly GCF_023091745.1). Lineage (NCBI taxonomy): Eukaryota > Metazoa > Chordata > Mammalia > Artiodactyla > Bovidae > Budorcas > Budorcas taxicolor. The sequence goes on along the minus strand of NC_068920.1, from coordinate 100,136,786 downwards.
GCAGTAGCAGCAGCAGATTTCTTAGCTGGTAAGTAAATGAACACTGTGCTTTTAAAACTCAAAATTAACAGCCAATGGTCAGTACATACAAAATTAAAATACAACTTCTAGGAAATTTAAATTCTTATGAAAGGTACAACACATTTATTAAATTCACAAAATCCCAAGCAATCTCTTCATCTGTTGAGATTATACCAACTGCTGTTGCTTCTGGTAAGTCGCTTCAGTTGCAGCCTACCAGGCTCTCCCATCCCTGGGATTCTCCAGGCAAGAATACTGGAGTGGGTTGTCATTGCCTTCTCCTCCCACCAAAATTGTTACTAGGAAATTTAGTGGATGATACCCTGGAGGTGAGAAGAAGGAAATAAATGTGAAATAAGGATAACCTGTACTAGAAACTGTCATATATAAGATAAATTAGTTCCCAGCTAAAGGTTTAAAAATGGTATAGTTGGTATAATCCGGAGAAGGCAATGGCACCCCACTCCAGTACTCTTGCCTGGAAAATCTCAGGGACAGAGGAGCCTGGTAGGCTGCAGTCCATGGGGTCTTGAAGAGTCGGACACGACTGAGCGACTTCATTTTCACTTTTCACTTTCATGCATTGGAGAAGGAAATGGCAACCCACTCCAGTATTCTTGCCTGGAGAATCTCAGGGATGGGGGAGCCTGGTGGGCTGCCACCTATGGGGTAGCACAGAGTCAGACACGACTGAAGTGACTTAGCAGCAGCAGCACTGTGGTGGGACCACAATGTTACACTGTGTTAGGTCAGATTAACTGCTTATCTCAAAGTCTTCTTTATAAAACACTGCCAAAATAACATTTAACACAATATATTATGAAGCAATGCATGTTTTAGTAACTTTATTTTGTTGCCAGCATTATCATTAGGCTCTTCAGAACATTACTCTGCATACCTTAAAAATCAGTCCATTCTAGCTGACTAGAAAGTTGTCATCGTTTAGTCACTAAGTCGTGTCTGACTCTTTGTGACCCTATGGACTGTGGCCCACTAGGCTCCTCTGTCCATGGGATTTCCTAGGCAAGAATACTGGACTGGGCTGCCATTTCCCTCCCCAGGCGATCTTCCCGACCCAGGGATCAAACCAGCATCTCCCACACTGGAAGGCAGATTCTTTACCACTGAGCCACCAAACAAGAAAATAAATAAAATAAAATAAATAAAAACCACACATAAAAATTTTTTTCTATTTAGACAGAAGCCTATTTCTTCATCGCTAAGTGAGTTAAACTTTGACATTATCTACAACTCTCAGTTACTCTATTTTCTCTCTGCCCCACCCCACAAAGATTTCTTCTGCTTTTAAAGAACAAAATTGAGCTAATCTGAGAGGATTACCCAAGAAATGTATGGCAGTCACTTGATCTAAACATTTATCCACGAATAAATGATTGATCTTAATGCTTCAAGAATTAACTTTAGTTATAATAACATTATTTATAAAATATAACGCTCTTGATTTACTGTCAATAAAGCATATATGGATTTTATAGTTAAAATGTCTCAAGTTTTTATGACTAAGAGTGTTATATTTAAGATTACAGGCTGGAGTTAAGGGTGACATCTATAATTATGGGAAAAAAAAGCAAACTGGCTTGGGTGGGTTTAGTGGTCCGACTTCAGTCTCAATCTCTGAGGCAAATAACTGGTAAACATATAGCCTGTGCTTAATATTCCAAAGATGCTAAATGGTCATGGCTCTGCTCAAATTCTAAAAACTAAAACTTCTACAGATAAATCATTCTATCATTTGTTACTTCCTCCTCCAGGGGATCTTCCCAACCCAGGGGTCAAACCCACCTCTCCTGCATTGGTAGGCAGATTCTTTACCACTGAGCCACCTGGGAAAGCCATATAAGAAGACTTTATAGGAATTTGGCTAAAGTTTATTAGCTATAATTCTGTTTTTCTAGATTTTTGACTAATTCTGAAACATAATACCTTTCGTATCTGAAACATAAGATACAGCTTATGTGAGAAATTTTCACTATGTCATCATAAGTACTACTGTAAATTGAAATGGGAAAAACATACACTTTGGCAAGTAAAATGTCATAGACTTCCACTGACATTCTGTGTTTCTCAGTTTTACCACATTTAGTAGCTAAGCCCATCACAGTCCATGGGAGGACAAATGGAAAAACCCTCCCATACATGTCTTAGTCACCGTGCTAATCCGAGCACCAGACACTGAATTTAGAGTTCAGCTATCACTGAGAATGGGACGTTCTAAATAAATAAATCAATTCCAGTGAACTGCTTATGAAGTTCCAAGTTCTTTAAAAATATTACCTTAATCACTGCAAGTATTATTACCTCAATCCTAGAGGACAGAAACAAAGATTCCTGAATAGATGAAAGTCACTCAGTTCGCAAAAGGCTCAGGTCAAAATCTTAAGCTGTGATCTATGAAATTCCCCAGTTTGCTTAGTTCTGTGTTATACCTAGCACTAAAGTAAAATTCAAACTCTTAGTTCTGTCTCCTGAAGTTTTAGAATTTTTTTTTCACTTATTTGATCCTGAGGTTACTGCAAGCTTTCCCATTCCCTGAAAGTTTCCTTTCTTCCTTTTCCCCTCCTCTCTTTTCAAATGCAAAGACAGAACTTTGTTTTATGTTCAGACTTTCTTTTCCCTCTTATTACTACTTCTGTTACTGCTACAGGAACATTATTTCTCCAAGTTTAGAGTAAATACAAAACATCTCTGCCCCTTCCCCTTTACTTCTTGCTGACTACTGAAAGGCTTTCGTTATTGATCTAAAAACTACAGGACAGCAGCACGTGCACATGAGTCAGTCAGGGCGGTTAGTCTCTTCTCAGCCTTAGGTGACAAATGCTGGTGAAGCGTCTGCTCAAAGTGTGTCTGGAAAATACAATGCTTAACAATGTAGCTGGACACAAAGGTATTAGGGAAATCTGAACTGGCCGGCTACTTCATCTATACAGGAAATGATGAGAACCATGCTAAAATGCAAAACATGATATAATTTCATATGGATTATCTCAGCTTGAAAATAATACGTAAAAACTAATTTTAACAAAGTTATTGCTGACAGCATCTCACTGAAGAGCTGAGATTATGAGTGCCACTTTTGATAGAACAGTAACAACATTTGCAACACACAACTTTTCCTCAAAATAGCTAAACATTTCTTTAAAATCTTACCCAGTCACATGCATTTGCTCATATATCCAGGATCCAGGTTCTAAAATTCAGATAGTAGTGGGTACTTCAAAACTATGAAATCTTGAAAATTATTGCAAACTAAATATTATTGAGAAAAATTAAGTAAAAAATATGTGCAGTATTTAGACTGAAAGAAGCAAGGTTTTTTCTACATTTGAATAGGGGCAAATAAATCACATGACTAAGCCTAAATTCCTAATTCCACATGCCTAAATTCCTTTTTCACAACAGGAACCACACAAGTAACATGTATACACATATATGTATGCATACACACATGTTAAACATGCTCTTAAATTTAAATACATATTAACACATATAATATTTACATTTAAAAAGAGAAAAGAAATAAGACTAGTATAATCAATACTTTTCTGTAGTTCTTTGAAATTACTCAAAATAATTCAAATATTAGAATAACTGATAAGCTGTGCAATCCAAGGCTATAGTTCAGCCACATCAGAAATAACTTATTCAACTCCATTTCTCTGACCTTGAGTCAAGACAATATACCAGAGATCTTAACGCTCATCTATATAAGAGTATTCATCAATTCAGAGTTTCAACCAACAATTAATTCTTCAAAGAATATATTCTGTAGACTCTAAGTCCTCTCAGGGTCTTTATCTGCAACATTCCACATGGTAGCCACTACCTATAGGGAGTTATTGAGTCCCTAAAATGGGACTAGACATACACTGGTCTAGTCTCATTTAACTAAAGAAGTGAAATATTTCCCTTTTTTAATATTAATGATGTGTTGGAATTATACTTTAGATATATCACATTAAATAATACATATTATTTAAATAAATTTCAGCTGCTTTTTTTAAAATCTGGTTCCTACACAATTTTACATTCCATATGTGGCTTGCATTATAATTCTGTTAAAAAGTGCTTCTTGTGTCACTAAATCTAGTACTTAACATTTTTTAAGCAAGTTCAAACCCTTTAAATAGGGAAGTTGTTCTTTATCCAACCCACACTATACTTTTGTGTTGGTCTTATCTTCCCAACTAGATTAGACACTCAGGTGATTAATAGGAAGTTATTTATTCACTGTATTTCACCCATTTATTTGATACTAAAAACTCAACTTCATTAGAAGAGGAGTTTAATCCTTCAAGATCCATGAAACACATCTGTGTGAGAAGGGTGGCAGAATCAGTTCAGTTCAGTCGCTCAGTCGTGTCCGACTTTTTGTGACCCCATGAACTGCAGCACACCAGGCCTCCCTGTTCCATCACCAACTCCCAGACTTCACTCAAACTCACGTCCATCGAGTCAGTGACACCATCCAGCCATCTCATCCTCTGTTGTCCCCTTCTCCTCCTGCCCCTAATCCCTCCCAGCATCAGAGTCTTTTCCAATGAGTCAACTCGTTGCATGAGGTGGCCAAAGTATTAGAGTTTCAGCTTTAACATAGGCCTTCCAAAGAACACCCAGAACTGATCTCCTTTAGAATGGACTGGTTGGATCTCCTTGCAGTCCAAGGGACTCTCAAGAGTCTTCTCCAACACCACAGTTCAAAAAGGTCACCCTAAAATAAGCCTGTTTGGCAAAAGGATTATTTTGAACTGAAGGCACTTGAAAACTAACAAATGCAAGGAAACGCTTTCTCTGAACTCCCTTTATTGGGCTAAAGAGAGAACCCTGGCCGCCCCCCTCTCCAAAGCACAAAACCAAAAAACACAACTCAACTGTTTTAAATTACATCTAGGAGAGCTTCATTAACCAGGAAAGACTGACTCATCACAGAAGAGATTAGAAACTGACATCACTCCCAAACTTTGTTACAGATTAACACAGCCCCCATCTACTCTTCTACATGCCTAGTAATGTCTCTTAAAAATCATGTACTGCTCCTTATTAAGATGGCATGTAAGCTCTCAAATCTTACCATGCTTTAGGATATTTATTCAACTATTTTCCCCCCTGTAATATTACTGTGCATATCTGAGGTTATTGATATTTTTCCTGGCAATCTTGATTCCAGCTTGTGTTTCTTCCAGTCCAGCATTTCTCATGATATACTCTGCATAAAAGTTAAATAAGCAGGGTGACAATATACAGCCTTGACGTACTCCTTTTCCTATTGGAAACCAGTCTGTTGTTCCATGTCCAGTTCTAACTGTTGCTTCCTGACCTGCATACATATTTCTCAAGAGGCAGGTTAGGTGGTCTGGTATTCCTATCTCTTTCAGAATTTTCCACAGTTTATTGTGATCCACACAGTCAAAGGCTCTGGCATAGTCAAGAAAGCAGAAATAGATGTTTTTCTGGAACTCTCTTGCTTTTTCCATGATCCATTCTGAAGGAGATCAGCCCTGGGATTTCTTTGGAAGGAATGATGCTAAAGCTGAAACTCCAGTACTTTGGCCACCTCATGCGAAGAGTTGACTCATTGGAAAAGACTCTGATGCTGGGAGGGATTGGGGGCAGGAGGAGAAGGGGACGACAGAGGATGAGATGGCTGGAGGGCATCACTGACTCGATGGACATGAGTCTGAGTGAACTCTGGGAGTTGGTGATGGACAGGGAGGCCTGGTGTGCTGCGATTCACAGAGTCGGGTCGCAAAGAGTCGGGTCACAAAGAGTCGGACACAACTGAGCGACTGAACTGAACTGAATATCACTGTGCACATAACATCAAAAAATTAATATATTTGTATACCTTTTCTCCTGTTAATCTTCCTTCTATCAGTTTATTTCATAAACCCAGCTATTAAACTTAGGAGAGCAAAGGGAATGTCTTTCCTCCCCTGTACTCTAAAATATTTAATAAGGAACCCAAGATTCTTCCAATGAAGGCTTTTTTAATCAACTTCTTAAATGCCTCCAGACATAGATGTAATAAGTCAATATATTTAGAATTTCTCCTTGAGAGGATTTTTTTTAAATCACTAATGTTTATCTTATAAATTAAATCTCATCTTATAATGGATATCCCTTGATCCTTAAAACTATAGATAAAAGGTAGCCCTGAACAATCCTTTTAAATCAATGTGATTTAAAATTTTTTTAATGTAGTATAAAAACACACTCAACTTAGGTTCCTTACTTGTACCAAAAAACACAGAAACTATATTTAAGTGTCTGTTAATTATCCTAAAGATAGCACATAACTAGTACCAATCTAGATGTACAAGAGAGAAGTTAATTCATTCCACACAATAGATGGCCTTGGAGTACTAAGGCCCAGTTCTCTAGTGAGACCTAGTGAAGAAATGACCAAAACCTTATACTACTTCAACATTAATGATTAAGATTCACATGGGAAATGTTCGTAATCATAGAGTTGTGTTCTCTTGAGTCAAAAACCGATGTATCCAAGAAAACACAGTCTCAAAACAGAACATTAACCATCTGTCTGGCAGACTGTGTAACTGTGCTCTGAAAAGACTTTCTACGAGTCATTTAGAAAGACATGGACAAGAAGGGACTAGGGTCAGTAATATCTTGAACCTAGCATAGACATTCTACTAAATACTAACTATCTTCATATAACTTACATTTATGAAGTCTATTTTATCTCAATTTTCAAAATATTAAGAAGTCACAGTCACATACATAAGAGTATCTGGTGATTTATACTTTACCTAAATATATCAAACCAAATCCTCCAGAGCCAATCAGCTTGCCCAGCACCCATTGTTTTCCTTCCATGTCATCCAGGATTGTGCCTTCCGGAAGTGGAATAGGAAGCTTGTATTTCTCTTTTCGTCTTGGTGGCATCACTTCTGTTGACGGAAGGAGTGAGGCTGTGATTAAAAATAAAAACAAACAAACAAAAAAAACTCCACTTAAATACGTTTCTCAAAATGTCTTCTATGCACCGTCCCAGAAATTAGGATTCTGAAGTCAACTGGGATTGGGAAAGCCCACATATTATATTCAAACTGGAGATTCACCAACATTACAATATTGAAATCAAAGAGACACTGATACTAAAAAAAATCAAAGCGTGTTGAACCTCACTTAACATTTCCAAAATTCAGTTAGGGGGTCAAAATACCTATTAATCATTCAGAATATACCTTAAATGAGTTAATTTCCAACTACAAAGAGAAAATAAATTTCATATATATGAAAATACTCCTTTCATTGAGAATGCTAAATGTCAAAGAGGAAAGCTCTTCAGTCACTAGAAAAAAAAAATACAGCTTTTGGCTGAGATAATATGGACAATGGCAAACCCAGCAACTGACACAAATCAATAAATATTGGTTAAATAAGCCCAGGATTTTCATGGATGCGTAACTAAGCAGAGCACTAGGCCACTGTGCAGTTAGTTTTAAGGCTACCACACTACTGTTTCAACTTCTTTCTGCTTCTCTCTACCCTGTCCCTTCCCCATTATCACCGAAGTGAAAACTGCCCTGCCTTAGAAATTTATGCAGCACTACCAAAAACAGTGTAGAAACGCCATAGAATATCCACACAACTTTAACCAATTAACTATAATTGTACATAGGTTAGCGAATCTTACTAGAGATTTTTGAGTAGGACTAGAAAATTTCTTAGGGAAAACAGAACACAGAGCATGTAAACCTGAAACCAAGTGTGAAGGTAACCACAATCCTCTAAGTAGTTTCAAAGAACTTTTTTTAAACCTGGTGAGTGCCTTCGAAATGAAAGTAGTCTTCACTGTATAATCTATCCATCTTCTGAACGAGGTTTCTGTTCCTTCCAGTAGGCTTTCCCTGCTTCACTTATATTAACCCAGCAGCAACACCCGGGTAGAGCAATATTCACTTGTCCTCCTAACTGGAACACAAAGGATGCTGGGAATTCATATGAACAGTGCCCAAAAGAAGGAAAAGTTCTGACCAGTACTTTATACTGGGGGCTTCTCTGGGGGCTCAGACAATAAAGAATCTGCCTCCAATGCAGGAGACTTGGGTTGGATCCCAGGGTCGGATCCCAGGGTCAGGCAGATCCCCTGGAGAAGGGAATGGAAACCCACTCCAATATTCTTGCCCCACGGACAGGGTAGCCTCATGGGCTACAGACCATGGGGTTGCAGAGTCACACAATTGACTGACATTTTCACTTTATATATACTGACCAGTATCTTGACTTTAAATACTGGTATCCAACACTTATTTGCTGATTTAAAACCTTAAGTCTTCAGATAACTTTTCAGCATTAACAACATTCTCCATCAGTATGAAGAAGATAAAAACCGTTTGGGGCAAGTCCGTGATACCAGAACTTGAAGCCTGAAAGGTGTCTATACAATGAACACCCGCGGCAGGGATCCAGGGTTCAAAGCACAGGAGGAAGCGCCAACCTCCTCTCAAGGCAAGTTCCAGACAAGCTAGTCCCTGCTGTTTCAGGGCCCTCCCCTCTAGGATGACAAGCGCTTAACACGAGTTTCCGGAGACAAACCGGTACCCAGAGGCCTGAACCCGAGCCGGGACAGGGCTTGGGGCGGCCTCGGAGACGGACCGTGACGGCGGGGCCAGGGGCGGCCCACCGCCCGCCTGACCCCTCGGCCGTCCAAGACACCCCTTTTACCTTCCCACCCACCCAACTCCCCACTTTTTGCCACGCCCATGGCCGGCCCGAACCACCGGAAGCCCGCCGGCGTCCGGGCTCTTCACTTCCTACCTCGAGCGCCTCTACGCCGGGGGAAAGAGAAACCCAATCCCCTTTCCCGCCTAACTCCCCCGCCCCGCGTTTTGCGCAAACGCATGGGGAAGGGGAGCCAGGATTTCGCGCTGAGTTTTAAAAAGTCAGAACCCACCGCGGAAGCAGGGAACCCGCCCGGGCCCGGCGTCTCACTCTGACGGCAGTTCCTTCCCGGCCTGGGGCGCCGCGCGGGCGGGGCAAGCGGGACGCGGAAGTGCGGGGTCTCGCCGCGACTCCCAGGACCCGGGGACGAGGGAAGGCTTGCCAGGCGCTCGGCGAGCCCGGCGCCTCCCTTGGGCCTCGCGAGGCCGGGCGGGGCGGCGGGCCTCCAATCCCGCGGGGAGGCGGGCCCGGAGCCGGCGCGGCCCTCGGTAGGGGCCAAGCTAGCTTTCCGCGCCTGGGCCCGCATCACTCACCCAGGGCGGAGACGCCGTCCCGGGGTTACCCGGAGCCTAACCCGGGCCCAGGCCCGGGGGCAACCGTAATTACTTTAAAACTATAAAAACATTTTCTAATTTTTTTGGTCTGTGAAGTGGAAATAAGCCTTTTTAGGTCAATAAAATTTGTTAAATTAAAAAAATTATTCTGGCATTTCTTAAAATGATAAGGAAGACTTTATTCAAAACTCTTGCAATAGAATGTAACCATTCTACCTCCCCGCCCCCAGGCCGGCACAGAGCTTTGTAACATTGAGCATGGATACATGTGTGTGTATCTTGCTGAGTCCTTTCCGTGTTCACCTGAAACTACCACAACTTTGCTAATTGGCTATACCCCCATACAAAATAAAAAGTTTCAAAGTTTGAAAAAAGAACTCTTGAAATAGGAGAAAGAGCTATGCTCAATTCCAATTATGGACAGAAAACAAAAGTGGAAATTTATGGCCAAGGAACAGGTTGGGGTCAGTGGATACAAAATTACTAAGAGGAAATATCAGGGCAAAGAGTTGTTCAGTCGCCCAGTTCAGTACCACTCTTTGCGACCCCATGAACTGCAGCATGCCAGGCCTCATTGTCCCTCACCATCTCCTGGAGTTTGCCCAAGTTCATGTTCATTGCATTGATGATACCCTCCATCCATCTCCTCCTCTGTCGCCCTCTTCTCCTTCTGCCCTCAATCTTTCTTAGCATCAGGGAATTTTCCAATAAGTCTGTTCGCATCAGATGACCAAAATACTGGAGCTTCAGCTTCAGTGTCAGTCCTTCCAGTGAATATTCAGGGTTAATCTCCCTTAAGACTGACTAGTTTGATCTCCTTGCCGTCCAAGGGATTTTCAGGAGTCTTCTCCAGTACCACAGTTGAAAGGCATCAGTTCTTTGGAATTCTATCTTCTTTATGGTGTCCAGCTCTCACAACCATACGTGACCACTGGGAGGACCACAGCCTTGACTATATGGACCTTTGTCTGCAGAGTAATGTCTCTGCTTTACAACACGCTGTCTATGTCATCGCTTTCCTGCCAAGAAGCAATCATCTGATTTCATGGCTGCAGTCACTGTCCACAGTATTTTGGAGACCAAGAAGAGGGAATCTGTCACTACTTCCACCTTTTCCCCTTCTATTTGCCATGCAGTAATGGGGCCGGATGCCATGATATTTACTAGGAGGAAATATCAGGGGGTAAAGAGAGTACTTGCTAAATAGTGCTAACAGAATTCTTGCAGAAGGCAGGTCAGGGTAATCAGACATCATCTGGGGGATGGTAGAAGCTGAGGAACTGAATCCTCCAATGGAGGATTGGGAGATGCTGGCTAAACTTAGCATCGGGAGATGCTTACTGATATTGGACAGTGTGGAGAAAACATGTAAGTCCAAAAGTGAATGCCTATTTGGGAAAGAGTTCAGGTGAGCCTAAGTAGAGTTTGGTCAAGGAAAGGATCTTTATCAGGTTATTGGTTATAAGATTATGGTGATAAGTAAGAAGGAAAAATAAGCTGTTTTGTAATATATAATAAGGACTCATAGCTTATAATATTTGCAGTTAGTTCAGTTCAGTCTCTTAGTCATGTCTGACTCTGCGACCCCACGAACTGCAGCAGGCCAGGCTTCCCTGTCCATCACCAATACCCAGAGCTTGCTCAAACTCGTGTCCATCAAGTCGGTGATATCATCCAACCATCTTATCCTCTGTCATCCTCTTCTCCTCCTAAAATATAATATTTCAGGGTAGGCAAAACAAATGCTCAGAAAGCAATTATTAAACAATACATCGACATCTTCTCTAGGAAGTCAGTAATTTCTTGGGATGCAAATTGAAAGGAAAGTCAAGATCCTTTAATGACTTTGATGGAATAGAGTTTTAGGACTGCCTACACCTATCAAAATGTCACCAAATTAAAAACAGCATGAGAAGACACTTCTTTAAAAAAAACTTAATGTTGTGGATATAAAAGCATTTTTAAAAGAAACTCAACAGTCTGTATGCAGAATAATTGTGCCCTTTAAGATACTCATTCATTAATGTAATATCCATTCTTATTTCCGTAAGATACATATGTAACATGCTATTTGTTTCCTGTCCAAACATTTATTTGGGCATTAAATCTCCCATTCTAAATTTGTTCAGCTTTCTATCCACTCCCCAGGCTCTAGCACCAGGCACAACAGATTATTCTTAAGGGGTCATACATGGCTCCTCTCTTCCATACCTATATATGCCTACTTGTGTTGGTGCCATAGCTCTTTCCTGTTGCTATAATAGAATACCATAGACTAGGTGGTTTTAAACAACAAAAATGCATTTCCCAGAGTTTTGAGGCTGAGAAGTTCATGACTCAGTCACCTCCTAAAATCCTCCATCTCCAAATACCATCACGTTGGGAGTTACATTTCAACATGCAAATTTTAGGAGGGCACAAACACTTAGCCCATGACAGTTAGTAAATCCTGCAGGCTCAACTTTCAAAATATACCCACAATCCATCACTTACTGCTGCCCCTACTTCTGTCTTTCTGGTTGAAACCACATGTCTTTGCTGGAGACTGATAGTACCATCCTAAAAGCAATCCTATTTCTCACCCTTCCACTCCTTCAGTCTCTTCACAACAAACAGCCACATGGTCTTTTTAAAAAAGCTTAGATCACTCCTCTGCTGAAAACACTTCAGTGCCATTCTAATTCAGTCATTGTTAGCCAGTCCTCATTATGACCTAAAACAGTGTTTTTCAACCTTGGTGCTATTGACACTTGGGCCAGACAACTCCTTGTTAACAAAGAAAAGAACCTCAACACCTAACTTACATGCCACAGAAAAATTAACTTGAAATTGATCATAAACCTAAATCTAAATACAAGAGTTAAAGCTATAAAACTTTTGGAAGAAAACCTAGGGAAAAGATTTTATCTTGGAACAGGTAAATCTTTGTAATCTTTGAATTTGTGTAATGAGAATATACCTGGGGGCAGGGGGAAAGCTGAAAACCTAAATAAAGATATTCATAAATTAACTTCATAATTATTAAAAACTTTTGCTCTTCAGAAAGCACTAAGACACCAAGTTTTAGTGTGCTTGTCGAATAACTGGAACTCTCTTAAACTCCTGGTAGGGATCCAAAATAGCACAGCTACTTTGGAAAACAGTTTGTCAGTTTTTTATAATGTTAAACATATAATTAGCATATGACCCAGTCAGTATTCATGTTCCTAAATATTTACCCAAGAGAAATATGAACCTATATCTACACAGTGACTTGTATTACTTGATTACAAAGGGGCTAGTGGAACTTTTTGGAATTCTTGATTGTGGCAGTGATTACACGATTATACATTTGTCAAAATTCATATAATTGTACACTTAAAATTCAAGAATTGTATTGTTTGTAAGTTATGCTTCAACAAAACTGTTAAAAAGGAAAGAATGACAGAAGAGAAAGATGGGAGGAACCTGAATCCTTGAGACCATTATTTCTCATGTTAGGTAGCTAGAATAGGGAAAAGGAGTCCAAAATGGTGGTGGCTAAAAGACAAGGAAGGAAAAAGCCCACAAAAATAGAACAGAGGAAGGTCAAAGAAAGGTCCGAGGACTGGAGTGAGGACTTCAGGTGGAATGGCACTCCTGGCTAAGCCCAATTTGCATAGGACAGGCCCAGGGGAAAGAAAAAAACATAAAAAGAGGAGCCAAAGGGGTTTCTCTCTCTCTCTCTCTCTCTCTCTCTCTCTCTCTCTCTCTCTCGCTGGGGGGCTCTTCTCTTTGCATCTTTGGATCGACATGCCCTCACACCTCACAGATGGATTTTCCTGCTATCTTCTAAATAAAATAGAGCTGTAACACTGATCTGTAACACTGATTTGTCTAAGAGCTATAACACGGTCCATTTGAGACCTGAGAGCTATAACATGGTCTGTCCAAGACCCAAGAGCTGTGACACACTGAGGGGTCTTTAATGTCCATCACTCCAAATCTTTGTTGTGACTAGACAAAAACTGAAGGCATACACTCGCCTCACATCTCTGGTGCCCTGACTTAGGTTTAACCTGGCTGAAACAACCTCTGCGCAGAAGAGGCCAAGCACAGCAGGAGCCCAACTCAGTGAAGCTCCCACAGTAGAAGCGGAACAGGAAGAAAACCCAGCGCAGGGGAAGGCCCATCATGCTGGAAACCAAGACAGCAAAAAATGAACTCAGCAGAAAGCTCATGCGGTTCAGCCTCAGATTCCAGAAAACCTCTGGTTAAGATGGGAAATAACCAATCCACTTCCCGGCAGACACCCCTGAGATACCTCCTTGATAACTGAAAGCTGTTCGATCCTCTAACTCTGAAGAGGAGTCGCTTAAAATTCTTTTGTGCCACTGCATGGCCACAATATCCACTGGAGGACGAAGAACACTGGCCTGAGGATGGGAGTTTAAATTACAATATCATCCTGCAGCAGGAATTATTCTGCAAAAAACAAGGAAAATGGACAGAGATCCCCTATGTCCAAATTTTCTTCTGACTAAGAGATATGAAGGAATTATGTCTTAAGTATGGGATTGTTGTATGCCCTAAAAGTGAGCCTACTAGGCAGATGGTGTTAGGCACAGGCAACCAAGAGAAGGAACCCCCCCCCCCAAAAGGCTCACCTCCCATGCCCCCAGAAAGACTGGAGCCTCCCATAGCTCCTGAATTGTCTGGTGCTTCTTCCTTGTATCCAGACGTGCCCCCATATCCAGGAGCACCCCCTCCACAAAAGCCAGCTCGAGTGTGTCCCTTAGTTGAAAATGGAGGAGAATTCAGATCAACCTGGGTCCATAAGCCCTTCTCCCTCTTAGAACTAAGACAGATCAAACAAGACCTGGGAAGCTATAGAGATGACCCAGGCAAATATATAGATACATTCCAACATATTACCTTGGCCTTTGATTTGACATGGAAGGACATCATGGTCATATTTAGTCAAACTTTATCTGACCCTGAAATTACTAGGGTCTTAAAGGAAGCCCAAAGGTATGCAACGGGGCTTCACATGTCAAGTGATAGATGCCTAGTAAGGAAAACTGCAGTCCCCTTCTCTGATCCTAATTGGAATTCTAATGACCCTGAGCACATCTGGGAAAGAGATCATTTTCTAATTTGTGTGAAGGCAGGACTAAAAGCAGCCCAACAAAAAGTAATCAACTATGCCCGGGTCTCAGCAATAACTCAGGAGCCCAACAACAACCCCATTGCCTTTCTGGAAAGGCTAAAAGTGGCCCTCCAAAAGTTTACCAATCTGGACTTAGACTTTTATGAGGGACAGGTGATTTTAAAGGACAAATTCCTGTCCCAGTGTGCATCAGATATCAGAATTAAGTTACAACAGCTACAGCAGCAGGACCCTGCTGCCTCTTTAGATGAGATGATCCAGACAGCCACCAATACCTTTTATAACAGAGAACAGGAAAAGAAGGCCAAGACCCAGGAGAGGGAGAGAAGGAAGGAGAGAAGGAAAGAGGCAAGGCATGCCCAGATGTTGGCCACCCTCCAGAGAAGCCCTATGGCACACCCTGATTCCTTGAAGGACAAGGCACAAGGCAAATGCCTAATCTGTAGACAGGTGGGGCATTGGGCCAAAGAGTGTCCAAACTGTGACAAGTCTTCTAGAATGGCTTGCCATAAATGCCATCAACTGGGACATTGGGTGGCACTCTGCCCTCGGGACCCAAGAGCCTCAAGGTCAAGTGCCAAGCCTACCCTCACGATGGTTCAAGAGGACTGAAGCAGCCCACTCCAGCCAGCCTGCCTGTCACAGATAACCATCACGGGGCTGGAGCCAAGGGGGCAACTGTATGTGGCAGGTAGGTCCGAGAATTTCTTGGTTGACACAGGGGCTACCTACTCTGTCTTGATCTCCTACTCCGGAGACTTCTCCTCCCAAACCTGTACCATTTTGGGTGCTACAGGAAAAACAACTACTAAAAGATTCACCTGAGCACTTCTTTGCTGCTGGGATGAACAAGTATTTTCCCACCAGTTTCTGGTGGTCCCTGAGTGTCCTACTCCCTTATTGGAAAGAGATATACTCACTAAATTGGGGACCACCATTATGATGGGAAGCTTTTCAGCCCCTAGAGCTCTATAGCTCCTGGTTACTACTGAAGAACCCATTACACTTTCTTCAATAGAGAGGGACCAAAGACTATGGAAAGACAAAATTAACCCCCTGGTGTGGGACCAGGGAATTCCTGGACGAGCCCACCAAGTTGAACCGGTCATCACTGTCCTCCGAGATTTCACTCGGATTCCTAACCAGAAACAATATCTCCTCAAAAGAGAGGCTCAGGAGGGACTATAACCTTTCATAAATAAATTCCTTGCTTGTGGGCTATCAGTTCAGTCCAGTTCAGTCACTCAGTCATGTCCGACTCTTTGCAACCCCATGAATCGCAGCAGGCCAGGCCTCCCTGTCCATCACCAACTCCCGGAGTTCACTCAGACTCATGTCCATCGAGTCAGTGATGCCATCCAGCCATCTCGTCTTCTGTCGTCCCCTTCTCCTCCTGCCCCCAATCCCTCCCAGCATCAGAGTCTTTTCCAATGAGTCAACTCTTCGCATGAGGTGGCCAAAGTACTGGAGTTTCAGCTGTAGCATTATTCCTTCCAAAGAAATCCCAGGGCTGATCTCCTTCAGAATGGACTGGTTGGATCTCCTTGCAGTCCAAGGGACTCTCAAGAGCCTTCTCCAATACCACAATTCAAATGCATCAATTCTTCAGCGCTCAGCCTTCTTCACAGTCCAACTCTCACATCCATACATGACTACTGGAAAAACCATAGCCTTGACTAGACAGACCTTAGTTGGTAAAGTAATATCTCTGCTTTTGAATATGCTATCTAGGTTGGTCATAACTTTTCTTCCAAGGAGTAAGTGTCTTTTAATTTCATGGTTGCAGCCACCATCTGCAGTGATTTTGGAGCCCTCAAAAATAAAGTCTGACACTGTTTCCACTGTTTCCCCATCTATTTCCCATGAAGTGATGGGACTAGATGCCATCAGTCCCACCAGTTCACCATGTAACACCCCAGTCCTCTCAGTAAAGAAAAAGGACGGAACCTGGTGAATGGTTCAAGATCTCTGGATCATAAATGAAGCTGTAGTCCCCCTCCATCCTACATTACCCAGTCCTTATGTAATCTTGGGAGAAATCCCACCCAGTGCCAAGTGGTTTACAGTCTTGGATCTCAAAGATGCATTTTTTTGCATACCATTGGCTAAAGAATCCCAATATCTTTTTGCTTTTGAGTGGGAGGCCCCAGGAGAAAAATACCAACAGATGACTTGGACAGTATTACTTCAGGGGTTCAGAGATAGCCCCCACCTGTTTGAACAGGCCCTTAGCTGGGATCTCCTAGATCTGGACCTGGGACCTAATGGGAAAATATTACAATATGTAGATGACCTACTAATCTGCTCTCCAGATGGGAAAATACCCAACAACATGCAATTCAGGTTCTAAACTTTTTGGCAGAATGTCTCCCATGCTAAGGCACAGATGGTTGAGACAAAAGTCACTTACCTGGGAGTTCAGATTACACATGGGTCTAGGAGGCTGTCCTCTGACCAGGTACAAGAATCCTCTAGTTGCCCTCCCCCACGACTCGAAAACAATTGCGAGCTTTCCTGGGCCTAACTGGGTATTGTGGAATCTGGATACCGAACAATGGTCTAATTGCCCAGCCCTTATATGAAAGCTTAAAGGGATGAGATGATTCAATCCCACTGATGTGGAGAACTCCTCAAAAGAAGGCAGAGGCTACAGTAAAACAGGCCTTAACTCAGGCACCTGTATTGAGTTTGCCAGACCCAGAAAAAGCATTCCAAATTTATGTCCATGAAAGAGAAGGAATAGCCTTGGGAGTGTTAAACCATGGCCATCGGACAATTCCAACAGGATATAAGCTTGTGGGGTATGAACCAGGACCCAAAAGATTCTGAGGAGTCACCGCTATCTGCTCCAGGGACTCAAGTCCTAATTAAAGTCTGGAAAGATGGGTCCCCAAAGGCTCAACTCCAGACCACATGGAAGGGCCCCTACCCTGTAATACTTTCTACCCCCACAGCAGTCAAGGTGCCAGGACATGACTCCTGGATTCACTACTCACGAGTCAAGCCATGGAAGAAAACAGAAGAGGACACTCAATACACCTGTGAGCCCCTGGGAGATCTCAGATACCTATTCAGGATTACAAATGAGTGTTATTCGAATGAACACCCCAACATTAAGTTTCTGGGGATAAGATTTCTCAGGATAGCTCTAAAGAGCCAACACAGCTTGACAGAGATTGTACTCCAAAACAGGAGATAGATCTTCTGATCCCTGAATAAGGAGGGACTTGAGCCATCCTGGTGATGTGAATTTATAATTGGCTAATGCCCCTACTAGTCCTTGTTATGCTATATTGATACTGCTTTAAATTGCTCCATGTATTATCAATTGTCAAACCTGTTTTGTCTCTGCCCAGGTCAACAAGCTACAACATGCAGTGCCAGTTCAACAAAGATATAAAACTACAGCCGACTGCAAAAATATCACACACCCTTAGATGGACACCGCTATAAGGACTCTGAGGCTTGAGACTAGCAAGAGGGGAAGCCCCGATACCCCTCGCCATCCCAATTCAGCAGGAAGTAGCCAGAAAGACCTCGACGGCCCTATTCTCAAAGAATTGGGCCTCCCATCTCTTGAGGGGGGAATGTTAGGTAGTTAGAATAGGGAAAAGCAGTCCAAAATGGCAGTGGCTAAAAGACAAGAAAGGAAAAAACCCGCAAAAATAGAACAGAGGAAGGTCAAAGGAAGGTCCGAGGACTGGAGTGAGGACTTCAGGTAGAATGGCACTCCTGGCTAAGCCCAATTTGCATAGGACAGGCCCAGGGGGAAGAAAAAAAACATAAAAAGAGGAGCCAAAGGGCTTTCTCTTTTTTTTCTCTCTCTCTCTCTTTCTCTCTCTCTCTCTCTTTCTCTCTCTCTCTCGCTGGGGCGCTCTTCTCTTTGCATCTTTGGATTGATGTGCCCTCACGCCTCATAGATGGATTTTCCTGCTATCTTCTAAATAGAGCTGTAACACTGAGCTGTAACACTGATTTGTCTAAGAGCTATAACACAGTCGGTTCAAGACCTGAGAGCTGTGACACTCCGAGGGGGCTTTAATGTCCGTCACTCCAAATCTTTGTTGTGATGAGACAAAGACTGAGGAGCGTACACTCGCCTGACACTCACTCACCTAACCTGGAGGCCACCATACTTTTCATATTCATGCATGAAGTATCAACAGAAGTATCCTTACTGTTAAAGCCACTTGGCATTTGTTCTGTTTCTCGCAGTCAAAATCTTCTTCACAGATAAAGTTTCAAGCACTAATGAAATTAAAATGCTAGTAAACTTGTACTAAATAAAAATGAGAACAGAAGTGCAGGTAAACCTGTGTTGAGAATATGTGGGATGTTTTTAAGTGTTAGTATTTAATGCAGAATTTTATAATTCAGAGCATATTGCTATGTGTATGCTTCAAGATGAAAACTGACAGAATATAGAAATACAAATTTTGAAACTAGTGAAAGAACATCTTCTGAATGAACATGATGAGAAACAAGAAAGAAAAGAGAATTTAGATGTGAAAGCAGTGAAGTATGAATCATCAGAAGAAAAAATGTAGGGAAAAACAAGGTTTTCAAACACTATTTTGATAGATCTCATAGAGTATGAATGATTTACCACAAACACACACAAACAAAAGGACTTTCTTGGCGGTGTGCCAGCCTGTAGGTATGGCATGGGTTCTGCTTTTCAAAGAACCAGGTGCTATAGAAATACTTGCATTGGTTCAAAGAAAAAAGAAAACCCTCAGCATTTAGCTAGCATACTTTACAATGCCAAGATCATTTCAAATCAATTAAAGTGTTAAAGATGTTGCATAGACAAGACATTTACAAAAATCCAATCTTTGTTATTTAATGTGAGAAAAGGAGATCACTTCACTGGAAACATTTTGCCTGCCAAACAAGCTAGTTTTGTTTTATAAAAATCAGGAGGCCATTTGCACTCACAAATGCACAATCCCTGGAGCACTAAACAGTTACTGACACAGAAATTTTGAAAGTAATAGTATTCAGATAAACAGAATCTCAAAGCTATCAGATAAACAATTGGACCAAATGCTATGCCCTTAACATTCTTCATGTACAAGACCATTACAAAGTACGAACTTGTTTGTCCAAAAGACATAATCTTGATTGTCCATATAAATGAAAGACAAGGACACAATAAAATGTCTTTATGTCATTTGTCAGTGTGTCAGTTCAGTTCAGTCACTCAGTCGTGTCTGACTCTTTGTGACCCTATGGACTGCAGCACACCAGGCTTCCCTGTCCAACACCAACTCTCAGAGCTTGCTCAAACTCATGTCCATTGAGTCGGTGATGCCATAGAACCATCTCATCCTCTGTCATCCCCTTCTCCTCCTGCCTTCAATCTTTCCCAGCATCAGGATCTTTTCTAATGAGTCATTTCTTCACATCAGGTGGCCAAAGTATTTGAGTTTCAGCTTCAGCATCAGTCCTTCCAATGAATATTCAGGACTGATTCCCATTAGGATGGACTGGTTTGATCTCTTTGTAGTCTAAGGGACTCTTAAGAGTCTTCTCCAACACCACAGTTCAAAAGTATCAACTCTTCACCACTCAGCTTTCTTTATAGTCCAACTCTTACATCCATCCGTACTTGACTACTGGAAAAGCCATAGCTTTGACTAGATGGGCCTTTGTCAGCAAAGTAATGTCTCTGTTTTTTAATATGCTGTCTAGATTGGTCATAGCTTTTCTTCTGAGGAGAAAGCGTCTTTTAGTTTCATGGCTGCAGTCACCATCTGCAGTGATTTTGGAGCCCAAGAAAATATGGGACTGGATGCCATGATCTTAGTTTTCTGAATGCTGAGCTTAAGCCAACTTTTTCACTCTCCTCTTTCACTTTCATCAAGAGGCTCTTTAGTTCTTCACTTTCTGCCATAAGGGTGGTGTCATCTGCATATCTGAAGTTATTCATATTTCTCCCAGCAATCTTGATTCCAGCCTGTGCTTCATCCAGCCCAGCATTTTGCATATACTCTGCATATAAGTTAAATAAGCAGGGTGACAATATACAACCTTGAAGTACTCCTTTCCCTATTTGGAATCAGTCTGTTGTTCCATGTCTAGTTCTAACTGTTGCTTCTTGAACTGCATACAGATTTCTCAAGAGGCAGGTCAGGTATTTCCATCTATTTCAGAATTTTCCAGTTTGTTGTGATCCACACAGTCAAAGGCTTTGGTTCAATTAAGCAGAAATAGGTGTTTTTCTCAAACTCTCTTGCTTTTTCTATGATTCAATGGATGTTGGCAATTTGATCTCTGGTTTCTCTGCCTTTTCTAAATCCAGCCTGAACATCTGGAAGTTCACAGTTCATGTACTGTTGAAGCCTGGCTTGGAGAATTTTGAGCATTACTTTGCTAGTATGTTAATGACTCCATAAAATAGTTTCCAGAGACATTAATCAGTAGAGCTCTGTTGCTAAACAACTGGAAGGAAGTATGTATTGAATTATATCTCAAAGTAAATGTAGTAAAACCTAATATTGGCTAGTCAAAAGTGTGCTTCTTAGTCCTACGGTATCCATTCCCCAATACAAGCATCATAAAAGGTTAAGTAAGCAAGTGTTAGTCGCCCAGTCATGCCTGACTCCTTGTGACCCCATAGACTGTAGCCCACCTGGCTCTTCTGTCCACAAGATTTTCCAGGCAAGGATACTGGAGTGGGTTGCCATTTCCTTCTCCAAGGGATCTTCGTGACCCAGGGATCGAACCCAGGTCTCCTGCACTGCAGGCATATTCTTTACCGACTGAGCTACAAGGGAAGAACCATAAAAGGCTAATTAATCATAAAACTGCTTCCACCCTTTACATCCTCTTTCTCCCCACCAATATGCCTGCAATAAGCAAAACATGAACTGGAAAAGGAGGAAGGGAAACTTGCTGAATGATTTTTAAGTGGAAGCTGTGCTTTCAATAAGAATTAAGCTGATGATATATTCAAAGTAGAGGTGTCCTGCAGTCCACAGTTTTAGACTTTCTTTTCCCATATTTGCAGCACCACTGTCTTTCTGTTTTTAATTCTAAGGTCTTATAGGTCTTGATCTAAGGTTGTCTGAGATAAAATGATGGAGGATCTTTAATGCTTGATAAGAAATCTGGGTTTGACATAACAGATCTGTGCTGTCCAGTACACTAGTTATAAAACACTTATGACCATTTACATTTCAATTAATTGAAACTCAGCACAATTTAAAGTTCAGTACCTTAGTTTCACAAGCCGTGTCTCAAATGCTCAATAGCCACGTGTAGCTTGTAGCTACCTCATTGGATGGAACAGGTTATGGACTATTTCTGTGATCATAGAAAGTTTTGTTGGACAGAACTACTACAGGCAATGGAGAATCAATGGAAACCTGAGCAGGAGGCTGACACTAACTGCTCATGTGTGATAGCCCCACAGCATATAGAGTGGTGTGTATGTGATGGGTCTGTTTCTCAGCCAATGTCATGTTATTTTGATTACAGTAATTTTAGAATAGATTTAATTTCCTTTTATATTGTCTTGGATATTTTCATATTATGTGTACATATTCTATTTTTATAAACATAGAAAATAATGTGGAAGTTAGACATTCTTCTGATACTGATTACTTTGGGTTCTGTCAGCATGTGGAACAGGAAAGCTGGGATTGAATTAATATTTTATTTTAGATCTCTGAAATGTTTTACTTACTGTGACAAAGAAAAACACATGAGTGTTATTTCTATAAAATGAAATAAATGATATACTCATTGCCTCACCACATTTGTTCTTTTAAAAAAGTTCTCAGGGAAGATAATTAGGGACCCAGTTGAATGTAGATATTTTATAGTTTAAAGGGATATATATTCTTTTTTTCTATATAAAGGGTCCAAAATAATATTATTATATCAAATAAACTCCCTTTCTTAGTGGACAATGAAATACAATGTTGCTTATATTCCACTTTCTGTGAATGAACTATATTAGATGAAAAAAAAAAATCAGATAATTGGGGTCATTTCAGGAAACAATTGGATAAAATTAATGATCTATATGTGTTGGTCTCAGTTCTGGAAGAACCATGCTTTATTTAGCCACCTCAAGCACACGAGAGCAAAATTCTTCTTATTCAAGTATATTTAAGAGGATATTTATAAGCCATTCTTAGGAAATAATTCTAATGGATTACAGCCATAACTAGTGTTAGAAGTTCTTCTTTCCAAGATTATTTTCCAATAATGCTGTTCAAAAGAACAACTTTATTTGAGGATAGTAATCTCATTTTCTGTCTGAATGTTATCCACACCTTAGTGTTTCATATCCTCACACATATGTGATTGAGTTTCATCTGATGCCACTTGAATTCACTTCTAAAATGGAGGAATTCTAGCACTCTTTCATACCTCATGGAGCTTTCTCTTTTCTCTTCTGCCAGGTTATGGAGAAGAAGGCTACAAAAATCCATTCCCTAGTAGTGAAGTTAGTAATGCTGAATTGATTTGATAGGGGTGATGAACATTCAAATGCAAGTATATTAGAGTGAATCAACAGAGTGAAGTATTCTTGACAGTGCTCATTCATTTCACAAGGTACTCAATCAACTATGAAATGTAAATGTTACTAGAGTCATGAATTTTTCCTCTGAAGCAATCGGGACAATCTATTACAGGATATTTCACGCTATATGGATACTCTTGAGTTTTTAATATACATAGTAATTTCCTAGAATGCAGTACCTACCCATAACAAAAATAAACTGATAAATACACAACCAAAAGATAGAGGGTAAGGAAACCAGAGTTTGGTAAAGAAATCATTGCCAGCTTCTGAGCAAGATAATGACAAGGGCAGACTTTTATCTTCCAGCTTTCAAATTCTGATTGTGATGCCCAATACCATATTTGTTTTAAATGGGAAAGAGGAAAAAATTCCACATTAGCAATAAAAAGTAAAGATGCATACTGGCCATATGTAAGATATTTTTTGAAACATTTCTGTTAAAAGTAATATAGATAAAATGGTATTAAAGGAAGTCATGGAGTGCCAATGTCAAATATCCTCTTTTAAAGAGCAATGTATTCATAATGCAGTAAAGAAAACAGTGATAAATTACTAACACCATCCTCTGAAATTTAGAAATATTAGGGTTAAACTTGAAGTCCAGGCATTGTATCATTAGGAGCATAACCTCATGTATATGGACCAAAATATTTGGACCATATCAAGGGCAAAACATATTATAGAACTATGAGCAGCCAACACTGCATCTTGTTCCCTACACCAAGAAAGAAAAACATTTAGAATAGTGCCCAGTGCAAATAGTTTGAATGAACACATGAAATTTAAAAATAGAAACAAACCTGCAGCCTGGCACTGACTTGGGGACTGAAAAACAAAGATGAGAGGTGATGTTCATGCTCTGCGGCTAAGAAAGATTAACAAAATAGAGCAGAGGATGAAATGCAATGGCCAGAAATCACCAAGGAGAGGCCAGAAACAGCAATTCAGATTCAGTCACTTACTCAAATATTACTTGTACTTGGCTCTGGAGGTAGACTGTAACAAAAGACATAGTCTTTGCCTTCTTAAAACTTATAGCCTTTTAGAGGGGACAGGCATTAAATAATCACTGAGAGAATTTATGGGATTCTATTAGCAGCTATAACAGGAGGAGCTAATTTTAACTGGCAGGCAAGGTCATGGGAAACCTTTGAGAGACTGACACTTAAAATGAGACCTGAAGAATGAAGAGTTGTTAGGAGGCAGACCAGGTGGGGGGGAAAAAAACATTTCATGGAGGAAAGGATTTATGCAAAGTCCTGAGCTAGGAAGAAGCTTGATGTATTTAAGGCCCCAAAAGGACGACAGTGAGAGATGACAGAGACAGCTGATCCTGAAGAGGTAGGCGCAGGACAGATAATGTTGAGTTCTGTGAGTTTAAAGTTGTTTTATTTTTCCAAAGTAAAATGAATAGCCACTGGAGAATTTAAACAAGGGAGTGACATGATACTATCTACGTTTTAGGATTACTCTGAGTAATCATTGTCTCAATAATTCATAGTGGGGAATGGCAAACAGTTATTAAAATTTGTAAGCACTTACTGAGACCTCAGAAATTATTTGGGAAACAACTACACTATCTTCACACGCATTGAATGGGGAGCCTAAATTACTTCATTTCTATGACAGAGGAGTTATTTCAAAACCCTTGAGGTTTGGGAAGATATCAGAGTTACACTATTATATTGTAACTTTTTCCATTTATTACTTGATCTATACAGGAGATATTAGTGAGAAAACCATATCTATTTTGATTTAGCCTAAGACTAAGAAAGTATAGACAGTCCTCTGTGGATGACCAAACATAGAAAAATTACCACACTCAAGGAAAGAAGCTCTTATTTACACTATATTCCTTTTTTGAAAAATTAAAACTACCTATTTCAAATAATAAAATTCCTACAAAAAACAGAAAACCACTCTAAAATTTTCTTGAGTCATGTGCAAAGTAAAAGAAGCCATTTTTACTATGAAACTAATAGTCAGTCAGTCAGTCAGTTCAGTCACTTAGTCGTGTCCGACTCTTTGCAACCCAATGAATCACAGCACACCAGGCCTCCCTGTCCATCACCAACTCCCGGAGTTCACTCAAAGTCGCGTCTATTGAGTCAGTGAAGCCATCCAGCCATCTCATCCTCTGTTGTCCCCTTCTCCTCCTGCCCCCAATCCCTCCCAGCATCAGAGTCTTTTCCAATGAGACAACTCTTTGCACGAGGTGGCCAAAGTACTGGAGTTTCAGCTTTAGCATCATTCCTTCCAAAGAACACCCAGGGCTGATCTCCTTGCAGACCAAGAGACTCTCAAGAGTCTTCTCCAACACCACAGTTCAAAAGCATCAATTCTTTGGTGCTCAGCCTTCTTCACAGTCCAACTCTTACATCCATACATGACCACTAGAAAAACCATAGCCTTGACTAGACGGACCTTTGTTAGCAAAGTAATGTCTCTGCTTTTGAATATGCTATCTAGGTTGGTCATAACTTTTCTTCCAAGGAGTAAGTAGTATGTATTAAATTCTTATTACTGTTTAATAAATTAACACAAAGTTATGACTTAAGTAACACAAATTTATCCTCTTATGGAGCCCGAGGTTAGAAATCTTAAAATCAAGATGAGAGTAGGTTGTGTTCCTCTGGACACTGTAGGGGAGGGTCAATTTCCTAGAGTTTTCTAGCTTCCATAGGCTGCCTACACTCTTTGGCCTGTGGTTCCATGTTCTGCTTTTAGAGCCTAGCAGTGTAGCATCTTCCAGTATTCCTCTCTGGTTCTGATTTTCCTGATCTCTCTTATATGGACCTTTGATAATACATTGCACCAACCCAGATAATCCAGAATGATGTTTCCTTCTCAAGATCCTTAACATAATCATGTTTACAAGGTCTTTTGCCATGTAAAGTAACATTCACAGTTTCCAGGGATCAGAACATGGACATCTTTAGTGGGTGTGCAGCGGTGGTGTGTCATTATTCTAACTACCACAAAGCATTCTAGAAAAATATTCTCATGGATCAAAGATTTAACAAAAATTAAAAACACATAACATAATTCTAAATTACAAAGCAAAGCTGTAAGTAACCCAAGTTGTTACATCTGAAAAGGCAACATTAGTAATATAGAAGATAAACTTACAAAAATATTTTAGAATTCAAAAGAAAGGATAACAAGCTTCAGAGATAAGGGAAAATAGCCATAATATGGCAGGACAAAAATCTACTTACCAGCGATTAAATGAACCTCAAAGATTACTCTCTTAAGACTTTAAATAAAAGAAGAAAAAGAATCGACCACAGAGCTATAAATAAAATGATTTTGACTTAAGAATGCTAAACCGAGTCAAGTTATTCTTATGCATGATGATGCAAATGGAGATATCATCAAATAAGTAAAAGTCAGAATATATACTAGCAAATTGACTTGAATAAAGTGTCTATGGACATGGAGGGAAAAAAAAAATACTAAAATAAGTCAAAAGTAAGAACAAAGGTTTTTCTCTATCTATTCATAACTGTACCACCAATGGAAGAAAATTTCATTGGCTGGACAACTTGAAGGGAAAACTGCTCTCTAGAATTAAGAAAAATATGAAGTTCTTGGAGATTTACAGGAGTAAGGTAGGAGAAAGAAAGAACATGAAAACCAGAGAGATGGTATGAAGCTGGATATTGAATGAAGTAAGAGATCATTATGGAGATGTTGGCTATAGGAGAAACCGAAGATCGTTCAAGAATGATAATGTCTACTGTTTCACTTAAAGTTGTTTGAGTTGCTGTGATTTCAACTTCTCTTTTACCTTCCTCCCATTTCTTTCCCAGTTTGTGCGAGTGTGTAAATTGAAGAATTCATGTCTACAGCTGAGCAAATGTGACTCAAATCAGAAATGGCACATGAAGAAGTAACATACCAGAAGCAGCCATGAGAATGCAAGCCCCTAAAAATCCGTAGAAATTTTAAAGAGTAGATCTGGAAAGACTGGAAAGCACCTGGTAATCATTACAATTGCATGTAAATTATAAAAATTACGGTTGGAATACAATGGTAGTAGCCATTGACGATTTGAACTCCAAATAAGTAGTTTAAATATCATTTTAAATGTATTTAAAAGATTTCTTTATTTGACCTCTCAACTTTAGCAATTTTTTCCTCCACTCCTACTGAAGTCAAGTCAACTGAAGTCAGTTACTCTGAAGGGAGGTAGGAAATTGGCAATCGTACCTTTGGTGTCATCACCAAAAAAAATGCATTCTTTCCAATCTCAGGTCTCTTCCTTGGGGTTCCATAATATCAATAATTTCCTGTTGCTTCTTCTAGTCTACTGGCTATTCATTCTAAATGTACTTTGCTTAATCTGTCTCAACTCAGCCTTTATTCAGGGCTCAGACACTGATCATCTTTTATTCTATCTAGTACCAAAGCTTTAAATGCAATTATTTATGTTGTAGACTTCAAAATTTATATCCTCAGCTGTTTCAGTTACCATTTGGAGTGATAAACAATCCAAACTTAGTGGCATAAAACAAGTGTTATCTTACTAAGCTCACATATTCTGTGTGTCAGAGACTTAGAGAGGATGGCATGCCCTTGTTGGGTGATTTGCAGGCTAGGGGTGACTCACAGCCTGAGGGCTAGCACCATCTGAAGGTCTGATCACTCAGGTGTTTGGACTAGAAGACCCGACTGATGACTCTAGAGCTCAAATAATATTCTACACGGACAAATACAACGATTAAGTGTCTTGTGAGACGTTTGTCTTGGAACATCAGAAAGCATTGTTAGCAGCCAGAAGAATGTGCCTTCTTCTTCCAGATACTCAAGAAAAGTTGGATGACTATAAAAGGTAACAATCAACAGCCAAAGATAACTGTAGACCA
Organism: Budorcas taxicolor; assembly: GCF_023091745.1. NCBI lineage: Eukaryota > Metazoa > Chordata > Mammalia > Artiodactyla > Bovidae > Budorcas > Budorcas taxicolor. Next base: position 100,108,970 of record NC_068920.1, on the reverse strand, counting down.
GGAGCTAAACACATCTCAGAGCCAAAGTGTCCATTCTGACACAAAATCAAAAGTGAAAACTCCTAAGGACCTCAATATGACAAGGAAAGCAGCCTGTGTCTGCCTAAGCCTAGCAACTTGAACAATCAAGTCATGAGAAAAGACAGTGGCTAAGAAAAGAATATAGGGGAAGATCTCTCAAACCAGCCATACTGCTAGCTCCTGGTTAAGTCTACATTTGGTTAGTATAGAATTACTTTTCTTCCTAAATGTTAGTAAAAGTTTCTTTCGCAACATCAATTTCTACTTGAATTGATGCAAAGCACAAAGCTCCCATCTGAACAACATTAAAAAGGGAAATCAGAGACTTTGAGAGTTGAAGTCCAAACTGCCTGTGAGGAAACCAGTCTAAAAACAAAATAATGGTAGATGCTGGCCATATAGGTGAAGGATATGGAAGGTGGAGAAAAACTGGAGGTGAAGTTATATAGATCACTTCATGCCCAGAGGTTTCCCTTTTATTTTTTTCCCCTCTACCTGCATTGTAATAGAAATAGAAAGCAGTCCATCAGCTTCCATAGAGCTCCTTAGACTTTTAAAGGAACTCCTTCAGATATGGAGATGACTTATATGCAGAGTACATCATGAGAAATGCCAGACTGGATGAAGCACAAGCTGGAATCAAGATTGCCGGGAGAAATATCAATAACCTCAGATATGCAGATGACATCACCCTTATGGCAGAAGGCGAAGAAGAACTAAAGAGCCTCTTGATGAAAGTGAAAGAGGAGAGTGAAAAAGTTGGCTTAAAGCTCAACATTCAGAAAACTAAGATCATGGCATCCGATCCAATCACTTCATGGCAACTAGATGGGGAAACAGTGGAAACAGTGACAGACTTTATTTTTGGGGCTCCAAAATCACTGCAGATGCAGCCGTGAAACTAAGACACTTTCTCCTTGGAAGAGAAGCTATGACCAACCTAGACAGCATATTAAAAAGCAGAGATATTACTTTGTGAACAAAGATCCATCTAGTCAAGAATATGGTTTTTCCAGTAGTCATGTATGGATGACTTGGACTATAAGGAAAGCTGAGTGCTGAAGAATTGATGCTTTTGAACTGTGGTGTTGGAGAAGACTCTTGAGAGTCCCTTGGACTACAAGGAGATCCAACCAGTCTATCCTAAAGGAGATCAGTCCTGAGTGTTCATTGGAAGGACTGATGCTGAAGCTGAAGCTCCAATACTTTGGCCACCTGATGAGACTCATTAGAAGAGACCTTGATGCTGGGAAAGATTGAGGGCAGGAAGGGGATAACAGAGGACAGGATGGCTGTATGGCATCACTGACTCAATGGACACGAGTTTGAGCAAATTCCAGGAGATGGTGAAGAACAAGGAAGCCTGGAATGCGGCAATCCATGGGGTCACAAAGAGTCAGATATGACTGAGTGACAACAACAACAAATACTGAATAGACTTCTCAGCTAGCTTTTTTGGAGTTATTGGTTGACTAAACTGGGGGCTTCCCTGATAGCTCAGTTGATAAATAATCTGCCTGCAATGCAGGAGACCCCAGTTCAATTCCTGGATCGGAAAGACCCCTTGGAGAAGGGATAGGCTACCCACTCCAGTATTCTGGCCTGGAGAATTCCATGGACTGTATGGTCCATGGGGTCGCAGAGATGGACGCAACTAAGCGAATGAACTAAACTGAATCTTTGTTATAGAGTGATAGTAAACAGGATCTATAGCCAAGACCAGGAAATGATGCTAATAGCTGTCTCTCTCTCGGAACGCTGGAGTATGAAGCACTTGACCGGGATTCGTAGATATCCCAAGGTAAAAATTTCCTCTGTTATGAATTCTAAGAGTAGCTGTAAATCCAGAGGTAGCAGTGCGATAGGTCCCATTACATTAAAGACCTAGATTATGAGATTGTTTGAGCTCTTTTTAACAGCAGTCACTGTCTTTCTTACCAGGCCATTCTTCCTTTGAATCTAGCCCCAGCCATGGTATTTCACTCCTCCACTAGATAGACATATACTGTAGCCTCACCTCATTTTATAGAACTCTGTTATTCAGCCACATCAAATGATTCTTGAGACTTCTGTTTTAAAAAATTTGCCTTTTTCAGTTTTTTAAAAATAAAAGTAGACTGGAAAACTGAACTAAGTATCACTAGATCAACAAGATTATTAATTTTTTTCTAATTTTAATAAAAAGCTTAACATATTTTTCCTACTAACAGTTTTATTCACCTGGAGAAGAATTTTGTCCCTTTGCTTTGATTATCTTTGACCAAAATTCACTAGATCATTTGTTTGCCCATTTGGACATTTGGAAACGATAAGAGTTTTAATGCCTAATTCTTGAAAAAAATATAGGCTGTGGTTTATTTTTCTTCTCTAACTTAAGGGAAGGTTCTATCCCCACGAGCTGTTTGGTGGTATCAGTGGTGACACCAGTCACAGCTGGCCACTTGGTGTACTCCCCACATGTGTTAGGTTCACTTCCTTCATGCACTTCCTGTGCATCAACCATCTCCAGTGATGCTGTGCTGCCAACATGCCCATTTTCCACACCCCTGAAAGCACCAAATGCTTTGTGATTTCACAACCATACAGCTGTACTTAATGAAAGCATGGCAAAGGTCCAGTTGAAATCTGATTTGAAAATTTTATGAAATTTACAGTAGACAAATCCAGACTATTTGTGAAAACAGCTTATCTCAAACACTTATTATAAAAATTTGTTGTTTCAATGGTAAAATAAAAAATAAAATAAAATACTGGCCACATTCATGGAAATACAAGCACATCTGTTCAGTGTTTTATTCCTCTTTATTTATGTAGCCATTCCTATTATCCTCTGTCATATCCCATGTTGGATACTTTTACTTCTATATATTTTGTAGATGGAGCCAGTATTGTTTTCCTAGTCTGAAAAGCTTATGAGAATATTTTATCAATAATTTTATCAGTATTAGAATCAATATTTATTTATATACCTTGATTCAGATGTACAAAAAGTAATTTTTATTTATACAGTTGACAAACTATAATTGACTCTTCTCTTTATCTCTCAGCCCCGATTTCCACATTAGCTTCCAAATCCAGCAGTCTCTTTTTATACTCTTTCCAACACTCCTTCCATCACTCTCTCTAACATGTGACCCAAACAGAAATCGTTATTTTGTTATTAATAAGTAGGGGAAACCATGTCTCTTGTTGTTTAAAAGACTCCTTATGCTGTATATTCTGTCATCTTAGATGCTATGCTATCCATCATAGCTGTCGCTCTCATGCTATAGAAATTGTCTCACCACTGCTCATTCCTGTTGCTAGCCCTAGTTGTAATTTGAATACTGTGGGATTTGGGAGGTGTTTTGACTTCACATATAACCCTGAATTCTCACTGGCCTCCACTGAGGTTTTTCCTATTCTGCTGGCTTATCGGGCAATCTGAATTGGGTGTCCTTAGATCTGGAACAAAATGGGATGGAGGTTCTAGACAATTACTAAGGGAAAATATTTAAAAGGGAAGGACACCCTTAATTTGCATTAGATGGTACTATCAGTTCAGTTCAGTTGCTCGTCGTGTCCGACTCTTTGCGACCCCATGAACTGCAGAACGCCAGGCCTCCCTGTCCATCACCAACTCCCGGAGTTCACTCAGACTCATGTCCATCAAGTCGGTGATGCCATCCAGCCATCTCATCCTCTGTCGTTCCCTTCTCCTCCTGCCCCCAATCCCTCCCAGCATCAGAGTCTTTTCCAATGAGTCAATTCTTTGCATGAGGTGGCCAAAGTATTGGAGTTTCAGCTTTAGCATCATTCCTTCCAAAGAAATCCCAGGGCTGATCTCCTTTAGGATGGACTGGTTGGATCTTGCAGTCCTAGGGACTCTCAAGAGTCTTCTCCAAAACCACAGTTCAAAAGCATCAATTCTTCAGCGCTCAGCTTTCTTCACAGTCCATCTCTCACATCCATACATGACCAGTGGAAAAACCATAGCCTTGACTAGACGTATCGTGTTGGGAAAGTAATATCTCTGCTTTTCAATATACTATCTAGGTTGGTCATAACTTTCCTTTCAGTAGTAAGCATCTTTTAATTTCATGGCTGCAATCACCATCTGCAGTGATTTTGGAGCCCCAAAAAATAAAGTCTGATGCTGTTTCAATTGTTTCCCATCTATTTGCCATGAATTGATGGGACTGGATTCCATGATCTTCGTTTTCTGAATGTTGAGCTTTAAGCCAACTTTTTCACTCTCCTCTTCCACTTTCATCAAGAGGCTTTTTAGTTCCTCTTCACTTTCTGCCATAAGGGTGGTGTCATCTGCATATCTGAGGTCATTGATATTTCTCCCAGCAATCTTGATTCCAGTTTGTGCTTCCTCCAGCCCAGCATTTCTCATGATGTACACTGCATAGAAGTTAAATAAGCAGGGTGACAATATACAGTCTTGACTTACTCCTTTTCTTATTTGGAACCAGTCTGTTGTTCCATGTCTAGTTGTAACAGTTGCTTCCTGACCTGCATATAGGTTTCCCAAGAGGCAGATCAGGTGGTCTGGTATTCCCATCTCTTTTAGAATTTTCCGCAGTTTATTGTGATCCACACAGTCAAAGGCTTTGGCATAGTCAACAAAGCAGAAATGGATGTTTTTTCTGGAACTCTCTTGCTTTTTCCATCATCCAGCGGATGTTGGCAATTTGATCTCTGGTTCCTCTGCCTTTCCTTAAACCAGCTTGAATATCTGGAAGTTCACGGTTCATGTATTGCTGAAGCCTAGCTTGGAGAATTTTGAGCATTACTTTACTAGCGTGTGAGATGAGTGCAATTGTGCTGTAGTTTGAGCATTATTTGGCATTGCCTTTCTTTGGGATTGGAATGAAAACTGACCTTTTCCAGTCCTGTGGCCACTGCTGAGTTTTCCAAATTTGCTAACATATCGAGTGCAGCACTTTCACAGCATCATCTTTCAGGATTTGAAACAGCTCAACTGGAATGCCATCACCTCCACTAGCTTTGTTCATAGTGATGCTTTCTAAGGCCCACTTGACTTCACATTCCAGGGTGTCTGGCTCTAGGTGAGTGATCACAGCATCGTGATTATCTTGGTTGTGAAGATCTTTTTTGTACAGTTCTTCTGTGTATTCTAGCCACCTCTTCTTAATATCTTCTGCTTCTGTTAGGTCCATACAATTTCTGTCCTTTATCGAGCCCATCTTTGCATGAAATGTTCCCTTGGTATCTCTAATTTTCTTGAAGAGATCTCTAGTCTTTCCCATTCTGTTGTTTTCCTCAATTTCTTTGCATTGATCCCTGAGGAAGGCTTTCTTATCTCTCCTTGCTATACTTTGGAACTCTCTATTCAGATGCTTATATCTTTCCTTTTCTCCTTTGCTTTTTGCTTGTCTTCTTTTCACAGCTATTTGTAAGGCCTCCTCAGACAGCCATTTTGCTTTTTTGTGTTTCTTTTCCATGGGGATGGTCTTGATCCTTGTCTCTTATACAATGTCATGAACCTCAGTCCATAGTTCATCAGGCACTCTATCTATCAGATCTAGTCCTTTAAATCTATTTCTCACTTCCACTGTATAATCATAAGTGATTTGATTTAGATCATACCTGAATGGTCTAGTGGTTTCCCCCACTTTCTTCAATTTAAGTCTGAATTTGGCAATAAGGAGTTCATGATCTGAGCCACAGTCAGCTCCTAGTCTTATTTTTGCTGACTGTATAGAGCTTCTCCATCTTTGGCTACAAAGAATATAATCAATCTGATTTTGGTGTTGACCATCTGGTGATGTCAATGTGTAGAGTCTTCTCTTGTGTTATTGGAAGAGGGTGTTTGTTATCACCAGTGTTTCTTGGCAAAACTCTATTAGCCTTTGCCCTGCTGCACTCCGTACTCCAAGGCCAAATTTGCCTGTTACTCCAGGTGTTTCTTGACTTCCTACTCTTGCATTCCAGTCCCCTATAATGAAAAGGACATCTTTTTTTGGGTGTTAGTTCTAAAAGGTCTTGTAGGTCTTCATAGAACCGTTCAACTTCAGCTTCTTCAGGGTTACTGGTATGAATCTGCAAATGTTAGTGAGCTTTACCTACCCTACGGCTACATGGTTTTAAATTTCTTTATAAAAAAGTAATAATAAGTTAGACGGTACTATAGTTTAACTTATTATTACTTTTTTATATAGAAATTTAAAAGTATATAGCCATAGGGTAGCTAAAACTCACTAACATTTGCAGATTCATATGTCTTCAGCAGTTAACAAAGATTTCTCTTTAGCCGTTCGCTTATAAGAAAAATTAAATGGTTCTTTCATTCCATTAACGTCAATATAGTTTACAAATTAAATGGAAGTATATTTACTCTCCAAAACACTGCACACTCCATACTGACAAGATTAATTCATGACCTGCAAATTATTTTTTACCTGAAAACCTATTTTTCACTCTTTCATATTTTATAGGAAGAGTGCTGTGGATCTGTTGTCTTCAGGAGTCATATCAATGTTCTTTAGCCAAATATATAAAACGTTTTCATGTTACAGAAATTAATTATATAAATTTCATGTTAAACTGTCCCCCTCCCTCTTTATCTTTTTCTCTTTCACACACTTGCTTTTGGTCTCATTGGCAACACATTGACATTTCAATAATCTCAGCAATGGAAAGATTTTCTGTTATTCTCTCAGAAGGAAAAATGTGCTAGGTACATCTCTATGACATAATAGAAGTGAAACAGAGAAAGCTGAACGAGGGAAGACTTGCAGTAGTTGAAGTCATAGAAGAGTCGCATTTTATTTCATTTACACTAGTTTTATAGAACAGTAATACATGAAGGGTACTCATCTATGCTGAAATCACAGAGAGCATTGCAAACTGATGAATGTTTACTACACATTATAAAGGAGATGAAAACTGCCTAGAAGTATGGGAACAAATGTTAGGTAAAGGAGGCACTGCTTGGAAAGGCTAATAGAGGAACCAGTGATCTGCAAAGGTCAGGCAAAATGTTTTTGAGTGTCTCTAAGCAGAAGCTTACCTTTCCATAAAAGCCACTCAACTGTCATCCCTTCTCTGGTAAGCTGAACCAACCTTGAAAAACACTAGGAAAAAGGCTTCCAAGATATCAGAGCATCTTTAATCCAGCTAGGGGATTCACTCTGTCCCTGAAAAGAGTTCATGCCACTGTTCCCAGCTGCCCTCAGCTCTGAGACAAGTAAGAAGATAAACGCATGAGCATAATTGACCTAAAAGCCCTAAGCAATGAACATAAAGGCAGATAAAAGACTTGGAAATAATTAAGATATGGCAAATATTTTAATTTAAAAAATTGGCCTATGATTTTCTCTTTTTGTGTGATTCTTCAGTTTGGGCTTTCTCTAGAATTGGCCTTTTTATACATTTTATACATATAAATTCACTTCCCTGGTGGCTCAGATGGTAAAGCATCTACCTACAATGTGGGAGACCCAGGTTCAGTCCCTGGGTCGGGAAGATCCCCTGGAGAAGGAAATGGCAACCCAGTCCAGTGTTCTTGCCTGGAGAATCCCATGGACGGAGGAACCTGGTTGGCTACTATCCATGGGGTGGCAGAGTCGGAGACGACTGAGCGACTTCCGAAGAATAGCCATACATATAATTTTATTTTATTTTTAATGAATGTTTTTATTTTAATTGGAGGCCAATTACTTTACAATATTGTGGTGGTTTTTGCCATACATTGACATGAATCAGCCATGGGTGTACGTGTGTTCCCCTGTCCTGAACCTGTCTCATCTCCTTCCCCATCCTATCCCTCTGGGTTGTCCCAGTGCACCGGCTTTTAGCGCCCTGTTTCATGCATTGAACTTGGACTGGTCATCTGTTTCACATATAGTAATACACGTATTTCAATGTATTCTCTCAAATTATCCCACCCTCGCCTTCTCCTACAGAGTCCAAAAAGTCTGTTCTGTACATCTGTGTCTCTTTTGCTGTCTTGCATATAGGGTCGTCATTACCATGTTTCTAAATTTCTTATATATGTGTTAATACACTGTAGAAATGGTTTTTGAACGCTTCTTAGAAAATCAAATGAAAGGAGGAAACCACAACGAGAGCAACAGTAATGGTTTACCACATATTGAGCTATTAATATGTTCCAGGCTCTGTTCTAATTGCTTTCTAGATATTAATTCATTTAATAGTCAAAAAAAGAAAAAATGAAGTTTACATATACATATAGTTTCCACAAAGTTGCTGTCACATAAAAAATTATGTTATACTTTAAGAGCTTAGTATTTTATAAGTCAGGTCTTTATGAGAGTATCAAAACCTTGAAATAAAATGTCTTTTAAGGTATTCAGCCCTTACTTAGGTAATAGATTTGCTTCAGTGGGTCAGGGCATAGGCTATCTAGGAATAAATTTGGACAGGTTCAATTTTAGAACAAACACTTCCAAAATAAAACATCAAGAAAGCCATGATTCTCTTTCTGACCAAAAATAAATTAGAATTGTTAAAATCAATGAGCGTGTCTTCTCCATGGGTTGAACATCATATATCCACTGAGTTTAGATTCCCAGTAACAAATGATGTCACTCTATCAAGTGCTTTAATACTTCTAACAGAATGAAACAACACACACAAACTACTACTAATTTCTGATTTATTCTGATTTCTAAGCCTGTTATTTCAGCCTCTAAATTGGAAATATCTGTCCAGAACTCTCAAGCTATTCACAAGTGTGAATAGTGCTTGTCAAGCTGAGACCTACTCACACTGACCACATTTCCAGCCTAAATGTATATTTATCTCAGAATCTGTTCTTGTGTCTCCCTATCTCTAGATTTTAAATATTTAAAATGTTTCTCCCTAGGTAGCTATCTGCTCACCACTCAGCTGTGGAATTATAGACTTCTTTCCTTTTCCCAGTGTGTGCAAGCATGCTAAGTTGCTTCAGTCGTGTCCGACTCTTCGCAACCCTATGGACTGTAGCTTGCCAGGCTCCTCTGTCCATGAAATTCTCCAGGCAAGAATGCTGGAGTAGGTTGCCATGCCCTCTTCCAGAGGATCTTCCTGACCCAGGGATCAAACCCACATCTCCTGTGGCTACTGCATTGCAGGAAAATTCTTTACTGCTTAGTCACCAGGGAAACCCCACCTTTGCCAGAAAAACTCTGAATTCATCAGTTCTGTTGTTTACATGAGTCTAAGCATGACCGCTCCCCTCCAAAGATTCCATATTGATTTCGTGCTTAAGTGTTGTCTCCAGATGACTCATTTCAGCAGCTCTGATTGTGCTAATCCTTTCACATGTATCTTAGAGCCATAGGAACAGAAATTTTTGATTGCTAATGTTTATCTTGGAGTATGAAGTCAAGTAGGCCTTTGAAAGCATCACTATGAACAAAGCTAGGGGAGGTGATAGAATTCCAGTTGAGCTATTTCAAATCCTGAAAGATGATGCTGTAAAAGTGATGCACTCAATTGCCAGCAAATTTGGAAAACTCAGCAGTGGTCACAGGACTGGAAAAGGTCAAGTTTTCATTCCAATCCCAAAGAAAGGCAATGCCAAAGAATGCTCAAACTACCGCACAAATGCACTCATCTCACACGCTAGTAAAGTAATGCTCAAAATTCTCCAAGCTAGGCTTCAGCAATATGTGAACTGTGAACTTCCAGATATTCAAGCTGGTTTTAGGAAAGGCAGAGGAACCAGAGATCAAATTGCCAACATCCGCTGGATCATGGAAAAAGCAAGAGAGTTCCAGAAAAACATCTATTTCTACTTTGTTGACTATGCCAAAGCCTGTGACTGTGTGGATCACAATAAACTGCGGAAAATTCTAAAAGAGATGGGAATACCAGACCACCTGACCTGCCTCTTGAGAAACCTATATGCAGGTCAGGAAGCAACAGTGAGAACTGGACATGGAACAACAGACTGGTTCCAAATAGGAAAAGGAGTATGTCAGGGCTGTATATTGTCACCCTGCTTATGTAACTTATATGCAGAGTACATCATGAGAAATGCTGGGCTGGAGGAAGCACAAGCTGGAATCAAGATTGCCGGGAGAAATATCAATAACCTCAGATATGCAGATGACACCACCCTTATGGAAGAAAAGTGAAGAGGAACTAAAAAGCCTCTTGATGAAAGTGAAAGAGGAGAGTGAAAAAGTTGGCTTAAAGCTTAACATTCAGAAAACGAAGATCATGACATCCGGTCCCATCACTTCACAGCAAATAGATGGGAAATAGTGGAAACAGTGACAGACTTTATTTTTGGGGGCTCCAAAATCACTGCAGATGGTGATTGCAGCCATGAAATTAAAAGACGCTTACTCCTTGGAAGGAAAGTTATGATCAACCTAGACAGCATATTCAAAAGCAGAGACATTACTTTGCCAGCAAAGGTCCATCTAGTCAAGGCTATGGTTTTTCCAGTGCTCATGTATGGATATGAGAGTCAGACTATGAAGAAAGCTGAGAGCCAAAGAATTGATGCTTTTGAACTGTGGTTTTGGAGAAGACTCTTGAGAGTCCCTTGGACTGCAAGGAGATCCAACCAGTCCATTCTAAAGGAGATCAGTCCTGGGTGTTCTTTGGAACGACTGATGCTGAAGCTGAAACTCCAATACTTTGGCCATCTCATACGAAGAGTTGACTCATTGGAAAAGACCCTGATGCTGGGAGGGACTGGGGGGCAGGAGGAGAAGAGGACAACAGAGGATGAGATGGTTGGATGGCATCACCAACTCGATGCACATGAGTTTGAGTAAACTCCGGGAGTTGGTGATGGACAGGGAGGCCTGGCGTGCTGCGATTCATGGGGTCACAAAGAGTCGGACATGACTGAGCAACCGAGCTGAACTGAACTGGATGTTTATATTTGGCTGTTAGATAAAGAAGCCAGAAAAATAGAAGGGCGTGTTAAGTTTTGGCGATTTCCTCTGTTTCATTTTCAGTAGCTAAAAGGTGGAAGTAGCTCAAGTGTCCACCAACCGATTAATGGATAAACAATGTGATATGTATACAAACATATATACATTCAGAACTATTATTCATCCTTACAAAAGGAGGAAAAATTCTGACACGTGTCATAACACAGATGAACGTTAAAGATATGCTAAGTGACATAGGGACAGTCACAAAAGAGCAAATATTGTATGATGACACTTACATGAGGTACCCAGAGTAGACAAATTCAGAGACAGAAAGCAGATTGGTCATTACCAGGGGCCAGGAGGAGGAGAGACTGAAGACTTACTGCATTAGGGTAGAATTTCAGTTTTGCAGGATGAAAAATTTTGAAGATAGTTGTGGTGATGGTTGCAGAACAATGAGAATGCACTTAATGCCACAAACTGTACACTTTAAATGATAATTTTCGTGTATACTTTACAGTAAAAAACTTTGTTATTAAAAAAAATAAAACAACTCTTGCTCCCCTCCATCACCTCTAGTATGTGAACTTCTAATCTCCCACTTTTGTTTTCTGTAATATCTTTACAGAATTTCTCACAGACTCGATATGTTTTGCATTTACTCTTTTCTCATTCCCTTTTAAAAAAAATCTGCTTGTTGCTTAAAATACTATTTGAGGTTTATATTAGAAACATAATGTCTAAACAGCATCAATATTAAATATTCAAGTTTTCCCACTTTCAGCTCTGGACCATCTATTCATGGCTGTCAAGCACTGCAACATTCCATGCTTACTTGATTCTAAAGGCTGTTTCTGGCATTTTCTCAGAACTTTTCAAGTAATTACTTTTTGGGTATCAAGGGACTTATAACAACCAAAGAGCATGTTGCTCATCTCAGTCATTGTCTGGGTGCGTTGACACTCATTCTAAAGGCACTGACACTATTTTGTGAGCCTGGCCTCATGATTGAGATCACATAATTGCAATAATTAGGAAACTCACCTCAGGATATTATCAAAATGACCCGCCCAAACCCAAGTCCATATGGTTTGAAATAGCTAATGAGTCAGTTAATGTGCTATGTCCAGGAGTAATGGGTACTCAATATGGATAGCATGAAGGTATAATTTACCAACTTTCTGACTGATTAAGGTTTTCAAGTGGACATTTTGCAGCTTAAGGAGGGTTCAAAGTATTAACAGCGTTGATGGTTGAGACAAAATGAAGAAGCAATGATTGTTTAAAAGGCAAGGGCATTGGAATTTGAGCCATTTTGTTCAATCATATATTCCAGGCTAAAAAAAATGCACTGCTATATAAAACCAAATGAAGATGTAGGTTTTAGTAGCCACCTGTCCTCGTATGGAGACGTATGGGAGCTGTTACTAGCTGAACCCTATGTAAAAACTAAAGAAAATGAAAAAAGCTGTAATTCACTGATTTTAGGGTGGGCTAGAGAAAGAAGATGAAGTTTAATTACCAAAAAAAACCCAAAAAACCCACACAAACCTAGAATCAATAATAACAGATGTCTGCATGGAAACGATCCACTGGGTAACTGATTGATGTATTTTTCATTTCATAGATTAGTATAAACTCAAAATTGTCACAATATCTCTGACTGACTTGTTGACTGTGGTATCTAGAAAAAATTAATATCCCAAACATATTCAAACATATTTATAAGTGGGAATTAAGAAAAATTCTATAGTTAACACATTAGCTACTCATCTGAAACCCTTATGACAAAGACATGTACTTTTTTTTTGAATCTGAAAGAATTTACTACCAGAGAATTTTTATAAAGAAAAAGTTCTTAATTTGGAGTCCATAGACACTCCGTAAATTCCTAGATAGACAGAAAAGTCTGTGAATGTGAATATAAAAGTGAGGGGAAAAAAAAATATATATATAATATTTATTTTCACTAATTTTAACAGAGATTTAACCTATGTAGCAAACAATGTAGCATTAGCATTACTTATGATTTTTCCACCAAAAGAAATTGAAGATATTTTCATATCATAACAGAGCTGTTTTGCATATCTCAAAATATCATTTATGTTCATCACTATTACAAAAATCTGACCCAACGTCAGATCTAGGTATTAAAAAATTTTATAACTAATTTCATAATTTTATTTCTTTTATGATCCTATGTCTATTATTTTATTTTATCCAGTTAAAAAAGTCAAAACTTTAAGAGAAATGAGTCCAAAAGCTCCCCTGGTCTGGCAAGGGATCCATGGCACAGAACCGTGTTAAGAACCTCTGCTACACAGTGACTTTATTAAGGTCTAAATGATCATACTAGATCAGTGGCTTTTAAGTTTAAGTATCAGAATTACTTCAGAGATTTTATCTTATTATGTAAAAAAACTTAAAAGATAATTCATGCACATTAAAATATATTCAGTTATATAACACGACAAATTATATAATGAAAAGCAAGTTCCTTTCTTACCCCAAACGCTACTCACCAGAAGCAGCAATTATTTTCTATGAGCCTTTTGCTTCAAATCTAAGAATATACGTAATATATTTTATATTCTATTGTAGATACATATATTTATATAGGACATTAATTTTTTCTGTTTTACACAATAATCTATACCTTAGCTTTGTCACTTTACAGTGTATCTTGACAATTACTCCATGTCAGTATAGAGAAAACAGTTCATTTTTACGTTTTAGTGGCTAACTTGTATTTGATTATACGAAGTATCCCTACTTTATCTGATCTTTTTTGATTGCATTCAGTATTTCACTATTTCAAACAATATCCCTAAGTACTGATTAATATTTTCTGTGCATAGATATTCTGCATGTTTTGATGTGTTTACTCTTGGTATGTCCCCTTGCTTTATGCTTTTTTTTGGTTTGTTTTTAACGCTTCTTTTTAATCCATCCCCAATTGCCTGTGTGTCTTTGTTTTGCAAGTAGATTTATATTTTCCCTCTCAAAGCTCAAGTTGTTTGAAAAGTTGAAAGTGCAAAGTTTTTCCAGTTTCTCTAACTATTTCTCTGTAACTATGTGTGTTAGTTGCTCAGCCGTGTCTGGCTCTTTGCAACCCCCTGGACTGTAGCCCACTGGGCTCCTCTGACCACGGGATTCTCCAGGCAAGAACACTGGAGTGGACAGTCATTCCCTTCTCCAAGGGATCTTCCCGACCCAGGGATCGAACCCAGATGTCCCACGTTGCAGGCAGATTCTTTACCGTATAAGCCACCAGGAAAGCCCTCTATAACTGTAATTTTGTATAAATACTCATTTTTTTCTTTCTTGGAATAATATCTATTTACTCTTTAAGCATTAAGAGAATTGGTATACTTCTGAGTAGTTGTTAGATGCCATGGTTCTCCTCAGAAGTATAGCTTTATGAACAGAATCCCACAGGTTATGTTGATGAAAAGCATTTGTTTAGAAAGAAAGTCTGTACCAGAACCAGGAGGTTAGGAAGCCTGAAGGATCCTGAAATAAGTGGAGTGCTACTCTTTTTTCCTGTCATAATTGAAAATCAAAGCTGAATTAAATTCTAAACTCACTGTCTTTAGGTCAAGGCTTTCTATTCCCACCACACACCCTGATTTCCTGGATGATTGTCTTATTTCTCCGTCACATTTGCCATGAAAACTGAAATGAATATGAGCCATGGCTAAATTTTAACTCCTGTCAACATTACATAATGCTGTCATTTACATGATGACTGCAAAATTTTTACAAAATAACTCAGAGATATTTATTCGTTAGTCGTAAAGCATAGATTACCCCCACACTTAAAGTACGAGTAGTTACTAATGTTCTTAGGGTTGCCAGCTCTGTGATAGGGTGTTCAAATTTTCTCTTCATCATTTGAACGTTTAGTATGGTAACATCATTTAGTAATTAACTCACAAATATTTCTGATAGCAGATATTATGCTTGGTACTTTAAATAGAAATTTGAGGAAGGAATAGTTCTTGCCTGCTGAGCTTTTCATTAGGTAGGAAATGCATTTAAAGAGGTATTTTTCAATACTGTGTGAGAAGAACTGTATTAGTGATGAGCGTATGTAGGTAGTATAAGCCAAGCTTGGTTCAGGAAAACTCCCAGAGAAGGGGGCACATAACCCATAATTACAGTTATGTGGAGGTCATTTGGATGAGATTAGGATGTACTGTAGGTAACTCTGAATGCCTGGGACTAGAGCGGCATTTTAAGTGAATGGAATAAAACCTGCAGAATGGACAGAACCTGTTATTTGCCCCCTCAGACCTGGAAGTGGTCAGCTCTGCCTTGACCATATAGAGAAGCATTAAAAAGGAAAGGACTTCCTTGGTGGCTCAGACAGTAAAGTGTCTGCCTACAATGCGGGAGACCTGGGTTCAATCCCTGGGTCAGGAAGATCTCCTGGAGAAGGAAATGGCAATCCACTCCAGTATTTTTGCTTGGAAAATCCCATGGACGGAGGAGCCTGGTAGGCTACAGTCCATGGGGTCGCAAACAGTCAGACATGACTGAGCTACTTCACTCACTTAAAAGGAAAAATCAGAGTTTGGTTTTTAGCCAGACAATATCTCTACTATAAAAATAAATAAGCAAAACAAAGATTTTTATGTACTTTATTCATATAAACCAGTGTTTTTCTTTTAGACTGCATTTTTATTCAGAGGAACTAGGGAGAAGTCAGATGTATACTTAAGTAGCCTGCAGGGCATATCAGAATTTCTGCAGAAGTGTGATAATTTGAAAAAAAGTGTACTTCAACATTACAATATCATGCTACATTTATAAATGAAAAAATAGCTTTTGAAACACAAATTTTAGGAACATAAGACCTTAACAAATATTTGCTGCAAATGAACATGAATTTTAGAAAGGAGAAAAACACTCACGTGCATGAGTTATAAAATAAGATCTTTTAGAATTAACAAGGTAGGATGAACCAAGTAAAACTTTTCTTTCACTGGAGAACTGGACTTAATATAGTGGATTCAAAGCTCTTGTTTTTGAAAATATATTTTCTATTTTCTAATATTCAAGAGAGATTATTTTCTACCCATTTGTTGTCTCTATTACATTGCAACATATTCAATGAATATTTTCATATAATTATCAGGTAGCAGCTTAAAAATTCATGGCATCTTGCTTATTTATTTGCTTAACAGAAATTCAACAACAAATCCAAAAGAATGGCCTTACTATAATTAACAAGAAATAAGGTAGCTTACTTTTTCAAGGAGATGTATTACATATTTAATCACATATTTCAAATTTGGGTCCATAATACACTAATGTCAGTGCTTTGGAAAAGTAAGGATCTCCCATTTTAAAAAAAAAGAAAAGAAAACAGGAGGTTTGCATTTTAGCATAGTAATGTGAGCACGTATATTTAACACTGTTCCAAGAAATTGATCAAAGAAATATAAATAATGGGAGAATTTTTAAAAAAATCATGAACATGTTGCATAACAGGAAAGAAGTCCATTTAGAGACCTGTGTTAGAGGACCGTCACTACAAAATCTATTGTAGATGGGAGTAGATGGAACATTGTAAAAAACTAGTTTGTGATAAGGCACTTACAATAAAAAAAAGTATGTGGGAAATAAGAAAACAAGATTGCCTAACATCATTGACAAAATCCAACCTCTGAACAGAACCTGATGATTTAGTCCCCTCCAGTAGTGAGTGAATGGAGGGCAAATAATACAGGGTACCAATAGAAAAACTGGTTGAGTGGCTGGTGTCACAACAGACCACCCGTGAGATTAACACTGTTAGGTGGAAAAGGCAGGGCCAGGTGCTCACCTATAATTTGGGATTCAACAACTGTGGAAAAGAAACCCTTTTTCCACAGTAGAAATGTTTGTCATGTGGGTCCTTCTCCCAGAAAACTCCTGAAGGCATTTGGGACTCTCAGATCCAGCAAAATAAAGCCTCAGAAAATGAAGATGTTTCCTTTTCCCCTTTGACTGCAGCTAAAACAGAAATGAAACCTACCTAACATCAACTTCCCCAACTGAACAAGAGTCTCACTCTGTAAAGTTGAACCAACAGAAAAATCATCAGGCCAACGGAAATATTTAGTAATTCTGGGGAGGGAAACCATTGTGAGGAGATAAAGCAAATATCCTTTGGAGGTAACAAAACAGATTTATTTCAAGAAACAGGAGCAAATTTTCAAAACTCTCTAGTTCATGTTCCCCACAAGAGTCTAGAAAACATGGCATCCATGCAAATGTAGCAATTTAGAAATTTTAAAAGATTGGATTTAAATGCAAACCCTATTCAAAATTGAAACACAATAAAGAGTCTATAAATTGGAAGTTCTATAGGAATATGGTGATAAGACTATCAATAATAATTCATGTTTGTTAACCTTTTATTATGTGCTAGAATCTTTTTTTTATCCTTTACACGCGATGAGATATTATCCACACAATGGCATTATAAGGTGAATGCTAATATGTTCTCCATTTTACAGATGAGGAAACCAAGGCACAGAACAGTTAAATAACTTGTTCAAAGATTGAAGATTTGTAAGTGGTAAAGTTAGGCAGTATAACTCAAGAGCCCAGAGACTTAATTCTAGAAAAAGAAAAAGGAGTGAACCGAAAATTAATAATCAAAGAAAACCTCATAATACAAATTAAGATAGGTATTTAAATATAACAAAGGACATTGTATTAATTGGAATTATACTTGCTCATATAGTAGCGATAATTTACACTGCTATTGTCCAATGTACATTGTATAGATTCAGTGGTTTATCTCTTTAGGAAGATAGAAAAGGGCACCAACTAGAGCAAATTACAACATAGTATGTTCCCAAGTTTGTGCATGACTTTTTAGTACATGTATCAATTTTTAAAAACTGATAATATGAACTAATTAGCAAAGAATTATCTCAGCTAAGAATAGCTGCTATTAAATCCTTGCTATAAGAAAGTAGAAACACTGCAATATCGTTATTGTCTAAGTGATATTTCTTCTGAAAGTATTATTAAAGGATTAACCTATAACATGTGCAAAATTTGAGTAAATTGAGAACATATTGCAGTTCAATATAAAAATAACATGGAAAATTTAATCAGTTTGTATTGAACAAGTTACTATATCTGTCTCTTTTTATAAAACTCTTTAGCAAGTATTACTTATTTAAAAATATAGGAAGGGAACTACATATTCCAAAAATTTTTTAGATAATTGAAATTAAATTCTTTACAAGGCTAGCACTGGAAGACATTTTAATTTACTTATTTTTTTCAACATCACATAGGATATTAGCAATCAGAATATGTAAATATATTATCTAGATCAAGTATTCTGCCACTGCTCTCTCATTATGCATTTTTGATGGCCTTAGTAAATGTGCAAGAACAGATACAAATAAATGTAGCTGGAAGTTACAAAAATGCCTTTTGTAAGTCCACTTATACAGTTTCAGTTCAGTTTCAGTTCAGTTCAGTCGCTCAGTCCTGTCCGACTCTTTGCGACCCCATGAATCGCAGCACACCAGGCCTCCCTGTCCATCACCAACTCCCGGAGTTCACCCAAACTCATGTGCATCGAGTTGGTGATGCCATCCAGCCATCTCATCCTCTGTCGTCCCTTTCTCCTCCTGCCCCCAATCCCTCCCAGCATCAGAGTCTTTTCCAATGAGTCAACTCTTCGCATGAGGTGGCCAAAGTACTGGAGTTTCAGCTTTAGCATCATTCCTTCCAAAGAACACCCAGGGCTGATCTCCTTTAGAATGGACTGGTTGAATCTCCTTGCAGTCCAAGGGACTCTCAGGAGTCTTCTCCAACACCACAGTTCAAAAGCATCAGTTCTTTGGCACTCAGCTTTCTTCACAGTCCAACTCTCATGGTAAAAGTCAAACTTTGGTTATAATATTTATAGATCTTTTTATATTTCTGGGACTTCCCTGGTGGTTCAGACGGTAAAGCGTCTGTCTACAATGCGGGAGACCTGGGTTTGAACCCTGGGTCAGGAAGATTCCCTGGAGAAGGAATCGGCAACCCACTCCAGTACTCTTGCCTAGAAAATCCCATGGATGGAGGAACTTGGTGCAGGTTACTGTCCATGGGGTCGCAAAGAGTCGGGCATGACTGAGCTACTTCACTTTACTTCTTTCTATTTCTATTTTCATATTTCACCATTAAAATGTGTTGGCATTTAAAAAACAGAGACCCTAATTATTTTCCTTCTTGATTATTTTTTGTTTAATTTTGTTCACCTAAAACAGAAATTAAGGGACTTCCTGGTGGTCCAGTGGCTAAGATTTCACTCCTAATGCAGGGGACCTGGGTTTGATCTGTGGTCAGGGGATTAGATCCCACATGTTGCAACTAAACATTCCCCATGCTGCAACAAAGACTGAAGCTCATGAAAGCTGCAACTAAGACAGCATAGCCAAATAAATAAATAAGTAAAACTTGGAATTAAAGTAATTTTTAAAAATAGAATACATCTAAAGTTAAAATTTCACTTTTTTGGAAATATTATTATTCTCCATAAACCTACTTCCTCCTAGGGATGATTTGAAACCCTGCATAATTTGAATTTTTTAGATACTGGAATGTTTAACAAAGTTTTTGCCACATTAAAACACACTGGAAGATTTAAATTTCATTTTTTTCATTAAAAAATTCAAAGTATCTGACTGCAGAATATTAACAAAAATAGTATTATTTAGATATAACATGCAAGTATCTGTCAGTAAACATGATTTACCCAGGCTTGTATAAAAAAATTGGTTTTTATTCATGGTTCCTGTCACAGAGCTCCTAAAAAACCTTGGAATTTCCTGAGTGATGGAGTGTCTTCTGTTGTTCATAGAAATGAACTTTTTTCACTATGAGTTTATGCTCAAGAGGTGACTCAAGGTGACCCTTTAGATAATTTCAAGGGAGAAACTGGCCACACTTGTTGTAGGAGAAAGTGGCTGGGAATAGAGTTTAATCACCTGTGATCAATGGTTTAATCAAGCAGGTCTAAGGAATAAGACCTTGAAAACCAGTGAGATTCAGGGAGCTTTGTGCTGGTAAACATCTCAACGTGCTGGGAGGGTGGCTCTCCTGGAGAAGGCCTGAAAGCTCTGCTCCTTCCTCCTAATACCATGCCCCTTGCATCTTAACCATTTGGCTGAGTTGTAACCTTTACAATAAACCAGTAATCCAGGTACAGTGATTTTTCTGAGTGCTATGAATCATTCTATTAATAATTACTGAAGCTGAGGGTAGGGGTAGGTTGTGGGAGCTCCTGAATTTTAGACAAGTCTGACAGAAGTGTAGGACCCAGGACCTGTGACTGGTGTTTGAAGTGAATGTAGTCTTACGTGATTGAGCCATTATATCTATGGAGTCTGATGCTAACTCTGGGTAGTTAGTGTTAGAATATGAATGAATTGTAGAATACCCAGCTGGTATCAAAGATTTAGAGAACTGTTGTTGGAAAATGACATATGCAGATACTGCTTTCCATATAGTAAGTGATATTTAGTTCAGATAATAGCATTTATATAAGCAAATGATTTTATGAATTTGAATTTGTGACATAACAATGAGAACCCCTGGATTTCAACTGTTAACAATTTCATTTTGTGGAACTGGTTTTAATCTCCCAGTATATTAACAAGACCCAAAAATGAAATGTCAGGAGTAAATGCCATGAACACATCTCTCTTGGGCTTCCTTGGTGGCTCAGATGGTAAAGCATCTGCCTACAATGCGGGAGACCTGGGTTCAATCCCTGGGTTGGGAAGATCACCTGAAGAAGGAAATGGCAATCCACTCCAGTACTTTTGCCTGGAATGTCCCATAGACAGAGGAGCCTGGTAGGCTACAGTCCATGGGGTCACAAAGAGTCGGACACAACTGAAATACTTCACTTTCACTTTCACACATCTCTTACCATCTTAACAATTTAATGACTATTATTAGGCAGGGAAAAAATCCATCAGGAGGAAAAACACACCAGACACATCTTGTGTCTTTCTTCCATGATTTAATACAACTTATTAGATGAATGACACTAAGTCATTGTTTACAGTACTTATTAATAGAAATTCCAATTCAAGTATCTTCTCAGCTAGCAGTTTTGGATAGAAGCTTTTTGACTGGCAGTTGAAATCATCATAAATAGAGTAAGAACTTTAGGACTGAAAAGAATTGGAAAAAACTCCTAAACGGAATGCCATGAATATTAGTAACCAAAACCAATTTCACTGGATGGTATATCTAGAGTAGAGTCTGTGACCAACCCAGTCTAGCCAGCATTGTTGAAGGTTTTCCTTTGCTCTAAGGCAGCTACTGTTTGAGGGAAAGTTGCTGCTCCTAATGCAAATTCAGTGACTTCAATTGTCTTCTCTGACATTACCAAAGAAAAGATCCTCTGGGCTGTTAAATATATATTTTTTAAAAATCTGATACGTATTGCAGAAAGTCCAAATGACTAGCTCTTAAAATAATGCACTTGACTTCCAAGCTACAGTGGTCAGCTAAGCGTTGTCTGATAAAGCTCCCACTGAAAAGGCTCTGAGAACACAGGAACACTTGCAGAGTTGCAACTTTACTATAAAGTGAATAACGTGTTAAATATTTATTTGAGGGCCTATTCTGGGCCAAGCACTGCTTTAGGTAAACATATAGAGAAAATTCCCTGTCTTTTTAGAGACGTCATTCTGGGCAGGATAGAGGCAGACAAGACACAATTAACCTGGAAGGATTCAGGTAATCAAGGGAAGTCAGAGAAAGCTTCTCCAAGAAAGGGATGCTTAAACTGAGAGGTATTAGGAAAGGATGTGAGTCAGTGTTGGGAGGGGTAGGAAATGGCCAAACTGTGTCTGGGAGTTTTAAACAATGAGAGAAACTACATTGACAGCGTACTGGAGGATAGATCGGGGAGCATCAGAGTGAATGTGGGTTAGCCTAAGGAAGGGGTCCCGGGAAAGATGATGTGTACATGCACTGATATTGTGGAGGTAGAAAGGAAGAGAAGCGGATGGCTTTAGTTTTATTTCAGAAGTGAAATAAACAGGAGTGGAAAATGAATGGGACATGAGCGATGATGAGGGACCAGGAAGTGTTAAGGTGAATTCAGAAATTTAGTCCACAAAACTAGAGGAATAGTGGCATCATTAATGATGTAAGGAACAACAAAATTTGACCCAGTTTGAGGGTAGAAAGAGGAATCATTTGTAGTATGATGGAGTGAAAAATAAGTCTAGCTTATCCATTTATTAGCTTTGTGATGCTAAGTTTCTCTGAACCTCAGTTCCTTCATCTTTATAAAGTGAGGCCGTAGAGTCTTCTATGAGGGGAATGGATACACAGAGTTGCCAAACTTGCAGTATTAATTTTGCAAAAGTATCAGATTGAGAAGGATGGCACTCATGTCTGGGCCCCCAAAATTGTTGCATGGACAGGCAGATAGTAGATGGGAATGAGTCCCTATTCCCCATTCCTATATCAGAAATGGAGGCCTGTGTTCAACCACAAAGAGATTATTCCCCTGGCTAAGGCAAACAAAATTGACCAACATTAAATTTCCTATCATTGAGTATCTGAAAGGCATAGAACGTAAACTAGACAGAGGTGAATAGGGACAGATGACCCCTATAATGCCTGGATATTAAATCAGCTGTGAGAGTAGAAATAGAAAAACAGGGAATTAAGGGAATTAGTACTGTGTAGAGATTTTTATTTTCAACTGGCAAGCAGGAGGAGAGGGTTGGATGAACTGAGTAGCCATGTGTAAAATAGATAGTTAGTGGGAAGTTGCTGTACACCAGGGGGAGCTTAGCCCCGTGCTCTGTGATGATCTAGAGGGGTGGGATGGGGAGGTGGGAGGGAAGATAAGGAGGTAGGGGATGTACATATACTTATGGATGATTCATGCTGTTGTACAGCAAAAATCAACACAACATTGTAAAGCAATTATCCTTCAATTAAAAATAAATTTAAAACAATATTAAAGAAAAACCCTAACATAAATTAAGCAGTCACATTCATTTGCCACAGAATTATGGCAACACTGTGAGGTAAGGATTATCATCTCTATTTTAGAAATATGCTAATTAAAGCAGAGACAAGCTAAGTGATTTGCCCAAGGTCATACCTCCAATAGGTTGCAGAGCTGGGTTTGAACCTGAGTGATATGTTTCGAGATACTATGCTTTTAAACAATACACCAGACCGACCTCTCATTGTAAAGGAACCAGGTAGTGGAGATAAGAGGAACCAGAGGAAATGCAGAGGAACCAGAGATCAAATTCCCAACATCCACTGGATCATAGAAAAAGCAAGAGAATTCCAGAAACACATCTACTTCTGCTTTATTGATTACTCGAAAGCCTTTGACTGTGTGGATCGCAAAAAACTGTGGAAAATTCTTAAAGAGATGGGAATACAAGGCTACCTTTGCTTCCCGAGAAACCTGTATGCTGATCAAGAAGCAACAGTTAGGATCAGATATGGAATAACGGACTGTTTCAAAACTGGGAAAAGGTACATCAAAGCTGTATATTTAAATTACATGCAGAATACGTCATGTGAAATTCTGGGCTGGATAAAGTTCAAGTTGAAATCAAGATTGCCTGGAGAAATATCAATAACCTCAGATGCAGATGACACCACTCTAATGGCATAAAGCAAAGAGGAACTAAAGAGCCTCTTGATGAAGGTGAAAGAAGAGTGTGAAAAAGTTGGCTTAAACTCAACATTCAAAAAACTAAGATCATGGCATCTGGTCCCATCACTTCATGGCAAATAGATGGGGAAACAATGGAAATGGTGACAGATTTTATTTTCTTGGCCTCCAAAATCACTGTGGATTGTGACTGCTGCCATGAAATTAAGACACCTGCTCCTTGGAAGAGACGCTATCACAAACCTAGATAGCATATTAAAAAGCAGAGATATCACTTTGCTGACCAGTGTCCATACAGTCAAAACTATGGTTTTTACAGTAGTCATATATGGATATGAGAGTTGGGCCATAAAGAAGGCTGAATGAGTGCCAAAGAATGGATGCTTTTGAACTGTGATGCTGGAGAAGACCCTTAAGAGTCCCTTGGACTGCAAGGACATCAGATCAGTCAGTCATAAAGGAAATATTCATTGGAAGGACTGATGCTGAAGCTGAAGCTCCTATAGTTTGGCCACCTGATGTGAAGAGCCAACTCACTGACAGAGACTCTGATGCTGGGACAGATTGAAGGCAAAAGAAGAAGGGGGCAACAGAGGATGAGATGGTTGGATGGCATCAGAGACTCAATGGACATGAATCTGAGCAAATTCCAGGAGATAGTGTAGGACAGGGAAGCCTGGCATGCTGCAGCCCATGGGGTTGCAAAGAGTCAGACACAACTGAGCGAGTCAACAATAACAACAGTGGGGATAAAACAATTCTGTCTCAGTTGCACCAAATAAGCATTAACCAGAAACTATAAACTTGAGAGTACTCATGTATTGTTCTCCAGATTAATATAAGAGAGGAGAATTTTGTCAGTATTCCAGTAGATACTGAGTAGAAGAAACTTCGGAATGCATATTCACATTGTCAATTTACAACATGTAGGCCTGGATATACTAGTTGCTCCTCATTAAAGAATGAGATATCCAGAAAAAAAAATCAACATGAGGAATCAACAAAACATAATCTCATTAGTCAATGCATATCTAAACCCTACTTACCTTTGAAAAAAAATTAGCAACTATGTTGTACTCTTTACAATTTCAATAAAATATGGGCTTTAGGAATAAAATGAAACTGGAATAGTCTGAAATAGTAGATGACATGCAAAGAGCAGAATGATCAAAACTGACACAGCAGAACATCAAATTAGAAATTAAATAAAATATGCATATAATTCAAGGTGTGAACATCACAGGTGATGTGAAAGCAAAGTGATCAGGTATAAGAAGGCATACTAGATTTATTAATTATATTATTTTTAAACTACTGGATTGGCAAAAAATTTCCTTAGGTTTTTAAGTAAAAACAAAAGATAATTTTTTTTATTTATCAGCATATTCGTTTTGTTTCACTACATTTTGCCATTTTTTCAGACAACTTTATAATTCCACCTTCCCAAAACATTAGTTCTTTTTGAACAAAGAACTGTACCAACTTCCTTTTACAGTCTTTCAGGGAATTGAAATATTTTTCATTAAGAGAATTTTGTAAAGGCTGAAATAAATGGATATCTGAAGGTGCATTATCTAGTGATATATGGCTGATGAATCAGAACTTCCCAGTCAAACTGTAACAGTTTTCACCTGGTCATCAAAGAAACATGTGGTCTCCCTGATGGAAGATTATGCATTTTCTGTTGGCTAAATCTGTAATCTTTAATCCATGGCTGACTTCAGGTGATCTCAACTCGAAGCAGTACTTGTTGGAATTAAAAGTCTAGTTTTCTGGAAGGAACTGATAATAGAGAACTCCCTTCCAATCCCACCATATACACACATCACCTTCTTTGCATGAAGACTGGCCTTTGGTGTGGTCGGTGGTGATTGATTTCACCTGCCCCAGGGATTCCACATTATTGTGCTGTATCCGCTTATCATTCCCCATCCCAATTTGTTTTAAAAATAGAACATCTTCATTACATTTAAGTAGAAAATGGCCTGTAGAAATACAGTCAAGAAGGTTTTTCCCCCTCTGCTTAATTTACATAGAATTCAAACATCAAAGCAATTAATATAATCAAGCTGGTACAAATGATTTTAACCTCCTGATTTGGATATTCTGAGTACGTTGGCTATCTCCTGTGTGGTGTAACCTTGATTATTTGCAGTTAATGTCTCGATTTGATTGCTGTCAACTTCAACTAGTCTACCTGAACAAGGAGTATTGTCTGGTGAGAAATCGCAAGCACAAAACTTTGCAAACAACTTTTGACATATTCAATTGGTCACAGCATTTTCTTCATACATGGCACAAATCAAAATCGTTTTTTTGTGTGTGTTTCAGTTGTATTTTTACCTTTCTTGAAATAATTAAGCACGTGTGGTTGTGCTCAGTCGCTCAGTTGTGTCTGACTCTTTGTAACCCCATGGACTGTAGCCCACCAGGCTCCTCTGTCCATGGAATTTTCCAGGCAAGAATACTGGAGCAGGTTGCCATTTCCTTCTCTGGGGTGTCTTCCCAACCCAAGGATCAAACCCGCGTCTCTTGCACCTCCTGCATTGGCAGGCGGATTATTTACTACTGTGCCACCTGGGAAGCCCTAACAAAGCATCATATGCTAAAAGACTTGCTGTTTTTTTTTTCCATCTTCAATATTAAAATGTCTATGCAAAAATTCACCAATTCTGAAAAGTTTTTTAAAAATGCATGTTAATATGACAGCTGTCACAATACAATGTAATGAAGTTGTTTCGAATTAAGTTAAAAATGACTAAAGGCTAGAGCCATCCCTTGCAAAAAAACAAACAAACCTTTGCCCTCCCCAATAAAAATAAGAAAGAAATCAACCTTTACACATATTTAGTGCCTATTGGTTCTTTTAGTTTAGGTCACTTTATCTTGTTTCTTCATATATATGCTTTTTATTGATTGAGTGACCGATATTAAGGTACTTGAGATATAGGATGATGTTGCTGTCTTCCATAGATAATTTATATTCGCTTCTGGTAGAAAGCTAGGGAAGTGAAGTCACTCAGTTGTGTCTGACTCTTTGCGCCCCCGTGGACTATAGCCCACCATGCTCCTCTGTCCATGGGATTTTCCAGGCAAGAGTACTGGAGTGGGTTGCCATTTCCTTCTCCAGGGGATCTTCCCGACCCAGGGATCGAACCCAGGTCTCCTGCATTGTAAGCAAGACGCTTTACGGTCTGAGCCACCAGGGAAGTCTAGAAAGCTAGTAGAAACAATCAACAATTCCTGATTACCTTAAATCAATCAAATATTAGTTTCATTCAAAGCTAAGCTTCAGTTTCTAAAAAGAAAGGTCTGTCTGGTTCACCCTTACTCCTTGTTTGTAGCCCAATAGACTTTCCATGCCCTAGCTCCCCCAGATTCCATATTTTTGCAGACTACACGTGCTGATTTTTCTCTGTCTTCACAAGCCCAGTGAAATCTCTGCTCAGTTTCTCAGGTTGATTAGATTTTCCAGAATCAGTATACGTTTTTAAGGAGAAAGCAATCAAATGCCTGGCTTTACATTCTGAGTTTCTTTTTCGTTTTCTATCTTTGATACATAAATTTTTAATACCTGTTATCATCTAATGATTTGAAACAATTTTTTTGTTGTTCAAATTTCCTAGTTCTCAGAGGAACACTGGTCAAAATTTCCAAGTTCCCAATTATTGGAAATAAGACTCTCGACTCAATTTTTTAAAAGTAAAACCATTGCCAGAAACTTCTGAAATCTTTTCTTTATATATGCTGTTCCTTTGTAGCTCAGCTGGTAAAGAATCTGCTTGCAATGCAGGAGACCTGGGTTTGATCCCTGGGTCAGGAAGATCCCCTGGAGAAGGGAAAGACTACTCATTCCAATATTCTTACCTGGAGAATTCCATGGATATACAGTCCATGGGATAGCAAAGAGTTGGATACGACTGAGCGACCTTCACTTCACTCACTCACTTTATTTACCTAAGATGTATTAATATACAACTGTGTCTAAGAATTTTAAGTCTGTTTAAGACTGACTGGTATTCTTAATCTGAGTTTTGATGTTTAAAACAACTCTGGAAGAGTGTTTACATTTTATCTTTTTGAATGTTGTTACTGATATTTTCAATTGTTCTCCCATGTTTTTAATTCCTTTTTTATGTCTTATACTTTTTCTTCATACTAGATTTTTATATCATTTCATCAGATTTATTTTGCATCTTAACTTTTATTCAATTAGGTTTAAATTGCTCTTTACTTCACTTTTTGACATTTTGCATTTAATTATCCTATTGTTAAAAACAGTACCCAATATAATCCCTATTTTGTAAACCAAATTAATACTTGGAAGATTAGAAATAAATGTATCAAAAAGTAAATGCTTTCTAAAAAGTATTTAGAAATTCATATTGGAACTTGAAATTATTTTAATTTTAATCTGTACCCTTTCTAAATTTTTCAAATTTTCTACCATGAGCTTACATTGCTTTTGAAAAAATGAAATCAATGATTTTTAAAGAAAAATTTTTCTAAATTTTTCAAATTTTCTACCATGAGCTTACATTGCTTTTGAAAAAATGAAATCAATGATTTTAAAGAACTTGAAATTATTTTAATTTTAATCTGTACCCTTTCTAAATTTTTCAAATTTTCTACCATGAGCTTACATTGCTTTTGAAAAAATGAAATCAATTATTTTTGAAGAAAATCCATTTTGATAATTTTTTGATGTATTAATAGCTTTATCTTCTTAGGTATTTTTTCTTTTAATAAATTAATCCCTATGTACGCCTAGTTTCCTGGCAAAAGAGTTTTTGCATCTAAATCCCTACATACTGACCATGCTAATTTATAAAGACATATCAAACAGAAGACAGTGTATTTGACAATTCTTGATGAATGCTTTCTAGATGATCAGTAAAACTGCAGATCTTCATCACATGAATGTTAATGCCTGAATATTTTGGAATTTCTTTGCTTTTCAACTGTGAAATTAGACTAAATGGTCAACTAACTGGTCTTTGGAATTAGAATAGTGGCTAGCTAGCTAGTCTTTAAGTCTTTACATTCACTGTGACTGCTGAGAATATGATAGACTATTATTTATACAGTTTTAAAAATGGTTTTCTACTGGACTGGAAGAACTAGTTTCTGTCTCAACACTCCCTGATCAACTTCAAAATTTTTGATATTTCACAAAGCAAAATGTTTAGATTCTTTGTCTGATTCAGTGAAAGAACCCAGGTAAATGTTTATCTGAGAGAAGTTTTATTTATGTAGCCTATTAAAACTTAGCCAATACAACCACATATATAAAAGAGTTAGAAACATTGCTACTCTTTGCTTTCAGTATTAGTTTTTTGATAAAAGATGAAATTGAAGAAAATCAATCATTATTGGGGAATATTATGGAATAAAATAACATTTTTGGACCATGGTTGACAGCAGGTAATTAAAATTATGAAACACAAAATCCTGAATAAAGGGGACCACCATATTCTGATGTCTGCAAAACGGCAGTACATATGTGAAAATACCTTATTTAAAAACTTTAAATATTGGGTTGGCCAAAAAGTTGGCCAATATTGAGATTCTTTGGAGTTTATAATTTGATGGAAATGGCAAAGTGTTGTTAAACTCTACTTGCACAAAGTATGAATATCATGGCCTCATAACCCCTGGAATAGTGTGAATATCTAAAAAAATGGTTGTGAAATGGAACAGAATAAGTTATGACTTATTCATGGCTCATGACACATATTTTAGTAATGTGACTTTTAAAAACTTTTTCTGATGTCTAAAAAGAGGCAGCATATATAGGAAAATATCTTATTTACAAGCTTTAAATATTTGGTTGGCCAAAAAGTTCTTTGGGGCTTTTTTTTTTTTTTTTTTCTGTAACAGCGTATGAAAACTCAAATGAATTTTTTGGCCAACCCAATATACTGTAAAATAGCTATTGTAGACATCATCAATATTTCCTATGCTCATTCTACTTCTAAACTGAGGGCAGTTCTTTTCTCTTCTCTAAAATATTTGTTCCCCTGTTTCCACCATCCAAATTCAGCTCTTCCTTCAGAAGAAGAAATGGAAATGGAAATATAGAAAAGTTAACAATTGACTTTCTTACCTGAAGCAAAGCATTTTAGATTTCCCTAAAACATTTCTGGTGAGCAAGAGCAGTCATTCATTTTGAATTTCTGTGTTGCACTTAGGTGATTTAGAGGACATGAATCTAAACAAAAGAATATAATTTGAAATCCTCTTCTTTTATTATATTCAGTGACATGTAGCAATATTCACAAGAATTCAAGTAAACAAACATAATTGAATATCAGAAGTAATGATTAGATACATTTTGAAACCTGATTTATTCCCATGAATTAGAGCATAAATGTATGAAAAATATGAAGTGTATGAGAACAAATTTGGTCTATCTTGTGATTTAAAAAAATCTTAGGCTGTTTTTTTATTTAAAATAACATTTCATTTCATCTGTATAGTAGCATGCTTTATTATTTTGGAAATTATGTCACTGATAAAAATATTACATTGTGTTACAGAACATTGCTATAGACAGAAAAATTTGGTATTTGAAAACCTTGATTATCTGCTGTGCGTATTTACCTTATTCTAGCCTAGATGATTTCAGAGGCCTTTTCCTGTACAGAGTCATCAGAGAGGCAAATAGAAGTCCAGCTCCTGAATTTCTATTTATGTTATTACTATCTAATGAATTCTATTGTACAGCAGGTGTCAAATCATATCGGGTGTTTTGCAATCGAGTATGAATAGAAGATGTATTGCTACTGCAAATGAATCTAATATGAAACTAATGAGCAGTAATGAGCAACTGTTTTGTCATTATTGAGGCAACCACTGAGATGCTAATAAACTCTCATTTTTGCTCTTTAGAAATAGCAGTGACCAGGATTTATAACATGGCTTTAATGTCCCCAAAGCCTGAGGCAAAAATAAATAAATAAATAAATAAACAGTGAAACCCTAAACTGAGAATAATTTAGCCATTTTCTATATGATTGTCCTCTCTCTTATTAAAATGAACCTGTTATAATGCCTTTTAAGTATTTCTATAACTGAAGAGAAAAGATGAAGAATGAGCATCCATTAAATGAATATGAAGTTAAGAAGATAGGCATCTTGCCTAATTTTCCTTAATGTAAATATAATAATTCTAGAGTTTTTCACTCACCAGTTCTTTTACAGTATAATGAAGCCTAATGTAGGCAACTTTTTATTTTTAAACCCAGTTACTTTGGAAGTAACATTATTGAGGGACTTTTTGTAATTAACTTATTTGTTCTCATGAATGGCCTAACTTGGTAAATAACCCAGAGCACTTATCGCATGCTATTACGGCCATATACTTTATGCTTCTGCTTTCCCTACAGTAGTGTAGGAGCAGGGAGCTCAATAAATATTTATGAGATGAATGGTGAATAAGTAATTGAATGAATGGGGAAGAAGCTAGTACATTAAATTTGCTTTCTTAGGTAGAAATAATGTGCTTTAAAACAGATTTTAATACACTTTCATTTGTTATGTCCTAAGACCCTAAGAACCCTGCTTCCAAATACTTTAACTATAGGACAAAAACAAATAATTTAGTAACATGACTTATATAAACTTGTTGCTTCAGCTGATAAACCTATACTAAATCTAAGACTAATTTTGATATCTTCCTACAGATGTTTGCTAGAACTCATGGTTTTAACAAATGACTCAAGACTTAATTGGTACTTTAAATAAATACCTCTAGCAATAAAGGCCTCTAGCAATATTCTTTCAGACTTTTTATAT
This sequence comes from Budorcas taxicolor, assembly GCF_023091745.1. Classification (NCBI taxonomy): domain Eukaryota; kingdom Metazoa; phylum Chordata; class Mammalia; order Artiodactyla; family Bovidae; genus Budorcas; species Budorcas taxicolor. The sequence goes on along the minus strand of NC_068920.1, from coordinate 100,077,629 downwards.
ATTTATGTACTTTACATATATATGTATATATGACTTTTACAGCCTCAGAAGTCCACCTATTTGATTAAAGGTAACCAAAGCTTTGAATTATTAACTTTCTATCTTTGCTTTTGATTAGGCTGTTGTAGACATATGTGTACAGACGGAAAGCTATTTGATTTGAATAATTTAATATGCTCACTAAAGGGAAGATTTCGTTTCCATTTCTCATAGTTATATTATGTGCCTACATGTAGAAATTCCACTTTTTTGATAGGTCTGACTAAACTATGTAATAAACATTATATTTATATTGCATGAAATCTATAAAATTAAATAATAAGTAAAAGTAAAGAAGGAACTATAAATTGAATGTTTGAAACTTAAAAAAGAATAGAGCCATGTGACCTGAACTGCTTTTTTATTTGACCCTGGAGACCCAAACTACTACACAAAGACGAAGCTGGCTCAAGATGGAGGAGTTGGTTAGATGGACTGTAACTTTAAATTTGTGTCCGGCCCTCCTCCAAGTAAACCCAAACTTTCTGGTATCCTGACTTGTCCACTTCCCATACCTCTATACCTTGTATTATAAATATTTTTTTCATATCTATAAAAGTACACAAAAGTTTACAAAATTCTAGGTTTTGAAACATATGAAAATGGCAAGTAAGTTTCATGTTTTGATAACTTTTACTACATAATTTCCTTTACTGACTTCATATACCTTCAGAATGAATTAGTCCAACATGCAAATAATTCTTAGCACAGGCATCTATGTTACTTAGGAGACCATTTTTCATGGACTTATTTCTTGTAGCCGACAATATCTGTGACTAATTGTGCTACTCATAAATTCAAGTAAAGCAATGTCCTCAAAATACATCTTCTAGTAATTATTGTAGGCCTCTTGTTCTCTGTGGTGATCTAAAGAACAGTAAGGATAGTTAATTGTGCCATAGAGATACAAGTTATGGGTCATTGGAGCCTATTCATTAGAAGTAAAATAAAATCCCCAACATCATCTTTAATTTTGGTAAGGAGATTCTCCTACCATTTAAAAGCATTGATAACTTTTAAAGGAATGTGCCCTAGAGACAAGCTATATGTTTTAGAACACTTTCCATTGCTTCCCTGTCATCATGAGAAAGAAATAAAAGTATGAATTATCTTTTCAATTAAAATTTGAAGTAATTCCATTATATATGCTTGAGAATATATATGAAGATACATTAAAAAGTCTGCTACTAAACCAAGGAAATGTTTACTAAGGAGATATTTTATTAAATTTATTTCTACTGAACATCAATTGCTTACAGATGTTAAGGAGAATGATGGCACAATATTTAAAGAGTTGTAACAACTAATAGAATAAAAAATCCTTTTTATACATTAATATTATTTCTCATCAAAGTAATACATGCATACAGTAAAAATTAAAATAGCAGAGAAAGGCTTTTAATAAAAAGCAATAGTTTCCTACCATAGCTCTGACTACTTTTTGGCCTGCTCCTGTCTTTATTTCTTATAGTTGTTATCTTCTTACTTCTGTTGATTTGTTTGTTTTTTCAAATGTAATTCAGCCTTCTTCTTTTTTTAAAAAAATGATTTATTTTTGGCCATATCACTGGCATGCAGCATCTTAGTTCCTTGAATAGGGTTTGTACTGCTATCCCCTGCCTTGAAGCTCAGAGTCTTAACCACTGGACCACCAAGGAAGTCCCCCAATTCTGTTTTAAAAAGAGTTGATACAGACCCAGTGTGTCCCAGGCAGTTTTCACTCTAAACATATAGATGTCTGGTCTGATCATCATGTGCCTATGCCACAATATTAATAGTTGTCAAATATTTTTAATATTAAGGCCATCTAAATAATAGAATTTGGGCTTCCCTGCTGGCTCAGTGGTAGACAATCTGCCTGCAATGCAGGAGAACACCTGCAATGCAGGAGATACAGGTTTGGTCCCTGGGTCAGGAAGATCCCCTGGAGATGGAAATGGCAACCCACTCCAGTCTTCTTGCCTGGGAAATTCCATGAACAGAAGAGCCTGGTGGGCTACAGTCCATGGGTCACAGAGATGGATATGACTTAGCGACTAAACTACCAGCACAAATAATATAATTTATATTCTCATTTTTGGATTTATCTTAATTAAACATTATCTCTTGAGTCAGTACTATTAAAGAAAATTTAGCTCATTCACAAGACCTATCTCTCCCACTTTTCCCAATTTATGATAGTTGTATGATTTTCTAAATCTCTTAACTTTATAATGCTAAAGAATACTTAATACTTAAAGTTTCCCTGTATTTCTTTTTCTGTTAATTGTAAATTGCATTCCTGACTCCCCATTACTGAGGAGATTCTCAGGGATTCCCATTCTCTCTACATCTCTTCTGCCCACCATCTATAATATAGACATTAACACATTGTTCTGCAACCATATTGAAATCTTTATTTTGTCTTTTGGTTATATAGGTGACGCTAGTGGTAAAGAACCTGCCTGCTGAAGCAGGAGATGTAAGAGATGTGGGTTCGATCTCTGGCTCGGGAAGATTCCCTGGAGTAGGAATTGGCAATCTGGTTCAGTATTGAAGCTACATGGCTACTGTCCATGGGGTTGCAAAGAGTCAGACATGACTGACTGAGCACATACATATGTAATTACATGTATGTAAATAACATGTATATTTAACTGAAATATGTATATAATTAACCTAAAAATTGTGTATAGTTATATTCGTATATAAAGAGTAAATAGTATTTATATTATCATAAGATGTGCAAATACTTTCTCCTCTACAAATCCAAAGTCAAAATCTCTTATTAACTCAAAAGAGAAATTTCCAGGCATCAATAAATGGATTCTCTCTTCTTTGCTTCCATCCATTGCTCAAATCATATCATACTTTGGGTCTTATTTGGATCAGACTTTCTTGTATAGTTTTTGTTTTTCTTTTAGACCTGGAACCATCCTTCTTTTCTTGTTGAGACAAGGAAAATGTTAACCATCTTTAGCTTGTTCCTCATTTTGTCTGTTGCTTAGAATTTTTTTTGGAAGACATTCTTCCCTAGAGTTCTGAGATCTCCTATTCTAATTTGGGCTGAAATTCTTCGAAGGCCTTGTGGATATAGTTATATTCAATCAGTTGTAGCTAGTTCTCCTTCTTTCTACTCAAGATACAGATTTTTTTAAAAGGTGACTGCACATATTTGCTTTCTTTCAGGATATGATGAGCACCTATCGTCCCCCAAATTCTTTTCCTAATTGATCAGTATAAAAAGGAAAAAGTCAGAAGCTTTTTCCTCTGCTCTTACTATAGTATCTCATAATACTTGCTATTCTTTGAGCTTTAGCCAACTTTTCTCTATTTTTATTAGTTTTCAAAGTATGACTTGAGGACCCTTGAGAGTCCACAACACATTTTTGGTGGTTTATGAGGTAACAGCCAAAATATGGAAACAACTTAAGTGTCCAGTGATACACACACACACACAAATACTAATAAGTCACAAAAAAGAATGAAATCCTTCATTTGGAACAACATGCATCAACCCTAAAAGTTATGCTACGTGAAACAAGTCAGCAGAGAATGACAAATACCTTATGATTTTACCCATATGTGGAATCTAAAGAACCAACCAAACCAAACAAAAACAAACTCACAGATACAGAGCACAAGATTAATGGTGCCAGAGAGGAAGTGGGTTGGGGCTGGACGCGATGAGTGAAGGGGGTCAGTAGTAAACTGATGGATGGCAGCTAGACTTGTGCTGATGATCATTTTGTGGTGTATGCGGTTGTTGAATTATAGTGCTCCATACCTGTGACTTCTATAATAAAAGAAAATATTTTATGATAACACTAAGACATTGTTTCTTCATACTGGCATTTTTACAGATGGTGAAAAAGCAAAGGTGGTAGGTAAAATGCAAGTGCCTTAGCATGAATCCAGTCAGTATTATCAAACTGGACTGAAAGTTCTTTTTTTTTTAACTATTTTACTGAGAGTTTTCTTGATGAAAAATAAAACTTATTACTATATTAAATCTTTACCTTTGAGCAAATCTTTTTAATACTGTATGACAAGGCAGGAAAAATGCATAAAGCCTTTCTGTTGTGCACTGGAACACAGTAACTGTCCCGGGCAAAAGAACTTAAGTGATCATTTGAGAACTATGTAGAACTAGACACATTTGTTTTCATGAAACATTATTTCTATTTGAAAGAATGATTGACAGAAAAACTATGATAATGTAGGTGATAATATTTGCTTGATAATGAAAGGAGAAAAACAATCTCTTTAAGGAAACCACTAACAGTGTTTATCACCAATAATAAAATTTAAGCTTTCAGGCAAAAATTAAGTTTCTGTAAAGCTCCTATCTACTACTGTGAGTTTGACAGCATCTCTAAAGTGTTTTTTCTTTCTTTCTGAGATTAGTGGTGATATTAATGAATGTGATTGCAATAGAAGAGCTACATAACCCAGCAAACTATTATTTTTTTCCAAATGACAAATGTATGATGTTACAAATCATGCCTCGATAAAAGATCCATTCAAAATACCCTACTGATCAATGCATTTCAACGTAACAGTATGGAAAGGCCACTGATGTGCTTTCAGATTCTACATTGCAAGTAACCTTTGAGACGCTATCACTTGTCAGATATTAGTGTAGTATCAGAGAAGAGTACCCAGATTTATCTGAAAAGGCTGTTAAAATGCTTCTTCCTTTTCCTACTACATTTCTGTGTGAGACCAGATTTTCTTGATATTTTTAATTAAAATTAAGATATCACAACAGATGGAATACAGAAGCAGAGAGAATTCAGCTGTCTTATTAAGCCAGATATTAAAAGAGATTTGCACAAGTGTAAGATAATGTCACTCTTCTCAATAATTTTTTTTTTTTGTTTTGGAAAATACAGAGATTTTTGGTAAAAATACATGCACTTTATGTTAATATAGAGCAAGTTTATGGCTATTGTTTTTAAACGAATACATAAATACTTTTCAGTTTTAATTTTTAAAAGAGAAAATGTTGAAATATGTAATCCATATACAAATGGTCTTTGGGGGTCTTCAAAAGGGGTCCTAAGGCCAAAGCCACTATGTTTGACTTTTTGCCTGGTATTCACCATAGTCTTTCTGCTGAGTTTTTGTTTCTGAATCCTTCTGAATATTTTTGTCCTTCTATCACTCTGGCAGTAGGAAACTGGCTAGTTATGTTATTCCTTCAAACCCTGTAGAAAACAGCCCCTCTTCTCCCCTCCCGATCTGCACTTTGGGGAAATAATTATTTAGTTTACTTCCAGATTATTAAATTTACCATATTATTGACACTGACTTGTGTCCCCATATCTTTGAACTGATGCACTTTATGTTATGTTAGCTTAACTATTTCCTCCTCAGTTAGTAAAGGCTCTTCTCCTGAAAAAGTTAGATTTTATTTTCTTCCCAGAAAGCTAACCCTATGACCTTAACACCTTTCTGATTTTAAGAGGCGGGAATCTCTTTAAGTGTCAATGCCTGTAAAGTTTTCTTTAAGAAGCTCAAATAGAATCATCTACTGACATTTCTGATAATTTTCTGAAGCAATAAGAAGAGGACAAAGATGGACACATCCTTTAAAAAGGGGACCCTTATTGTAGTACCATTGGTTCATCTCTTTCTATAGTACTTGAAAGCCTGTGCTCAGTAATTTATGTTAATGCTTTATTTTCTAAGTTTTCTTTCTTCCATAAGCTCTTCATACTTTGACCAAGAACTGACCTTTCCCCTCTTTGAAATTTACCCTCCAACCTACCCCCACTCTCCAGGCTAGCTTTTCATTAGGGAACTGGGGAGACATACCCTCACGTTGCTATGCATTGCGCTCTGGTGGCAGGCCTTCCTGACAAAAATCAAAGAGCTGCTAGTGCCGGAAGGATGAACTCTGTGATCTCAGCCCCCATAAAGAGAAGCATCCCCAGAGAGAGGTTCAATTCATGTCAGAGTTAAATCTTAACTCATCTGAGAGCTGAGAAGCACTCAGGCTTTTGAATATTTTTATTGAGAAACATTTTCCAAATCACAGATCAGATTAATATTTCAGTAACTCTGAATGAATCCGGTCCAGGACAACAAACGGTACCAATGGCTCATGTGCACTGTGATTTAGAAAGAAGTTTTTAGGGTCTTTACACAGTTTCTGCTATAATTTTTTCCAGGTTAGTGAAGTGAAAGTCGCATAGTCGTGTCTGACTCTTTGCAACCCCATGGACTGTATAGTTCTCTAGGCCAGAATACTGGAGTGGGTAGTTAATCTCTTCTCTAGCAAATCTTCCCAACCCAGGAACCGAACCGGGCTCTCCTGCATTGCAGGTGGATTCTTTACCAACCGAGCTATCAGGGAAGCCCTTTTCCAGGTTGAATAGGAACAAAGTCTAAACTCTGTTTCCTGTTTATTTTCTTTTCCCTTTCCACCTTTTCCCCCTTTCCTCCCACTCTTCCTCCCTTCCTTCCTTCTTTCTTTCCTCCCTTCCTTCTCATTTTTTCTAGGGACTTTTTGCTTTCAAGAATAACCCATTGGTTAGCACAATCTCATTCTAATGCACCTGTTTTGAGGAATTTTGAATACCATCAATAAAAATGGGCTATTCTCACAGGAATTAGTCTTCCTTTGACTTTTATGGCATTAAGCCCCATGTTACCCTAAATAAGATAGTGTTGTTAGTATTGGAAACTGTCTTAAAGTGGCAGTGAGTCACTATAATTCCAAGTTAGAAAAGACTTAGTTTATGCTAAATGCTGAACGATATATACCTAACCTTTGTGAGAAAGTCTTGGCTCTTAAGTAACAATATTGAGCATTTAAATGTGGTAGTCATTGTTCTAAGTGACTTGCATGTATTAAGTTATATAACCATTAGAACCACTTCATGAAGGCAGTGCTTTTGTTGTACTCTTTTTATAGACGAGTAAATTGAAGCATTGAGAGTCTTACAACTTTGTCCAAAGTGCTAAGTGTCAGAAGTGGAATCAGAAAGCAGGCCAACTAGCTTCAGAGAATATGAATTTAACTCTCACACTATGATCCTTCTCTGGGTTTCCAAAATAGAGCATGATAAAAAAAAAAACAGTAGTGAATTCTGTTAGCAGTTTATGGGATTTTCATTATTTCTTATATCTAACTGTAGTGATTCATTTCCTTTTCACTGTAAGACAACTGAAATATTCATGCTTTGGTACATGTTGTTCCCTAATCTGAATCCCCTTCCTCTTTTTGCTAGTGAAAAACAACCCATTCTTTATAGCTCATTTCAAATTTCACTTCCTCCATAAAAGTATATCTGTTAAAGACCAGAGTCTCCTAAAATTTAAGAGTTGAAATAGAATACAGAGGATTTCTAGTAGAATTTCTACCAAAACCAAGAAATTACTGAACAAACCTGAGACCATTATCTTCTGACTAAAAATAACCTCATACATGGCATCCAATATCTTCTCTTCATAAATTTCTGTTTAGCTAGTAATTCTTACCATCTTAAGCTAGACTTTATTCTTTTGACTGAAATTTAGCATTCAGTTCAGTTCAATTCAGTTCAGTTGCTCAGTCGTGTCCGACTCTTTGCGACCCCATGAATTGCAGCATGCCAGGCCTACCTGTCCATCACCATCTCCTGGAATTCACTCAGACTCACGTCCATCGAGTCAGTGATGCCATCCAGCCATCTCACCCTCTGTTGTCCCCTTCTCCTCCTGCCCCCAATCCCACCCAGCATCAGAGTCTTTTCCAATGAGTCAACTCTTCGCATGAGGTGGCCAAAGTACTGGAGTTTCAGCTTTAGCATCATTCCTTCCAAAGAACACCCAGGGTTGATCTCCTTCAGAATGGAGTGGTTGGATCTCCTTGCAGTCCAAGGGACTCTCAAGAGTCTTCTCCAACACCACAGTTCAAAAGCATCAATTCTTCAGCGCTCAGCTTTCTTCATAGAAAAACTATGAAGAAAAACTATGAACTATCAGTTTCTTCCAACTCTTGCATCCACACATGACCACTGGGAAAACCATAGCCTTGACTAGACGGACCTTTGTTGGCAAAGTAATGTCTCTGCTTTTCAATATGCTATCTAGGTTCAGCTATTATCATTAACCTCTTAAATTATTCACTTATTTGCACTTCCAATAGATACTTATTAGGGTTTTTAAGTGTACATTCTTCTAGATGCTTTCCTGATGAGTCAGATGGTAAAGAATCTGCGTGCAATGCAGGAGACACAGGTTTGGTCCCTGGGTCAGGAAGATCCCCTGGAGAAGGAAATGGCAACCCACTCCAGTCTTCTTGCCTGGAGAATTCCATGAAGAGAGGAACCTGACAGGCTATAGTTCATGGGGGCTGCAAGAGTTGGACATGACTGAGTGACTAACACTTTCACTTCTAGATGCTATAAGATAAAATAATAAAGACATAGACCTTGTTTTAAAAAAACTGAATTTTTTAAGATGTCTAACATAGACCAGAAGACCAGGGAATGACAGTAAACACTGAGATTTAGAGAGAGTAGGATTCAGCTCTTTGGAAAAGAGGAAGAAAAACATTAAAAGCTGAGGAATGAGCCCTATTTTATAGTTGGAGTACCTGACGTGTAGAAAGCTAATTTTTTCAGGATCATAAGGTTAGTCATTGGAAGAATTGAAATCTGAGATGGCATTTCACTCCATAGTTGATGCTCTTAAATTAGGGTAATGAAATAGTAGCATCATATTCAGGGAGTTGTATGTTATTATTTAAGGCTAAAGTGTGGGCTGTGGTAAGTGAAAAGGTGGAGATGGTGGTAAAATGAAGAGTCAGGCAAAGGCCAGCTGGTAACGAACTTTGGAAGCTAGGCCAATTCATTTGGATTGTATTCTCATTATCCATTTCTTCTAACACTGGGAGAACCTTTTGAGTTTGCCCTCATTTTACTGATTTGGTTTTCTCTAATGATGATAATTTTGGGTTTTCCTGATGCAATTATTTTTTACTCTGTTGTTACTTTTAAAAGTTATTTGTTGCTTTGCCTAATTTGTTGCCAGCTTCATTTCTTTGTTCCATTCCATCTCAGAACAGTGCCCTCTCATGACTCCTTGCTTCTTGCTTCATCATCATTGAGATTTTTTTGTACATCAAATAAATGTTGAACATGGTATTCTTATGTTTTGCATAGGAAGCAATTTCAGCAACATGCTTTTATTCCAAATTTTTTTCTTGTTTCAGTACTTTTGCATATTTACATATTTTAATGTAAAATATATATACATATTTGTTTAACTGTGAACTCAGGGACATCTAAACAGGTGCTACATGCCTAGCACACTGTTGTATCTTAGTCCTCTTAACTGTGTATTTTAGCTCTGAGATAATTTGCACCTAGATCTGTCCATGATTTGAAAGTCAGCATTTCATGGTCTCTAGACCAGTCTGTTGGAGAAGAAGATGGCACCCCACTCCAGTACTCTTGCCTGGATAATCCCATGGATGGAGGAGCCTGGTAGGCTACAGTCCATGGGGTCGCGAAGAGTTGGACATGACTGAGCAACTTCACTTTCACTTTTCACTGTCATGCATTGGAGAAGGAAATGGCAACCCACTCCAGTGTTCTTGCCTGGAGAATCCCAGGGACGGGGGAGCCTGGTGGGCTGCCATCTATGCCATCTGAAGCGACTTAGCAGCAGCAGCAGCAGCAGCAGCAGCAGACCAGTCTGTTCTGCACGGCAGTTTTTCAGGACCTCTAACTGTTCTGGAGGATGAAATTAGTCTCTGGTTGCTGTTTGATTGCTGAGGGATTTCATATGTGTGAGGAGAAAAACATTCAATGGTCAAATAAGTTTGTGGGATACAAAGTGCGACTTCTCCCTCTTGGAAATGCATGATGAAGCACCTGGAAAAGTCCCATAACAAAGAAGCTTGTTAAAAACTACAGTGAAGCACCATCCCACACCAGGCAGGATGGCCATCATGAAAAACTACAACAAATGCTGAAGAGGGTGTGGAGAACAGGGAACCACCTTACACTGCTGGTGGGAATGTACGCTGGTGCAGTCACTATGAAAGACTATGGAGGTTCCTCAGAAAACTAAAAATAGAACCGTCATATGATCAACAGTCCCACTCCTGGGCATATATGCAGACAAATCTCTAATTAAAAAAGATGCATGTACCCCTATGTTCATAGGGGCACTATTCACAACAACCAAGGCATGGAAACAACCTACATGTCCACTGACAGGTGAATGGGTAAAGAAGATGTGGTGCATATACACAATGGAGTATTATTCAGCCTTAGAAAGAATGAAATAATGCCATTTGCAGTAACATGGATGCAATTAGAGATTCTCATACTAAGTGGGTCAGAAAGACAAAGACGAATGCCGCATGTTATCACTTATATGTAGACTCTAAAATATGACACAAATGAACCTATCTGTGAGACAGAAACAGACTCACAGATATAGAGAAGAGACGTGATTATCAAGGGGGAGAGAGTTGGGGGAGCAATGGAGTGGGAGGTCGGGGTTACTAGATGTAAGCTATTACATATAGAACGGATTAAAACAAGTTCCTACTGTACACCACAGAGAACTATATTCAATGTCCTATGGTAAACCATAATGGATAAGAATATTAAAAAGAAGAATGTATAAATTTATAACTGAATCACTTTGTTGTACAGCAGAAATTAACACAACGATGTAAATCAACTATATTTCAATTAAAAAAAGAAGATTGTTAATCATTCTTTTTAGAATCAGTATTTGTGAAACATTTTCAAGGAAGATGTTCTATTCATAGGTCTCTTCACCCTCTCTGGGCACTGCTTTGGTAAATGCTATGAGATAAAGTCTGCTTCCTGTAGACTTCGTTGGCCTGCAAACATCAATCTTTCTCAACACTTATTTGAAATGCTTTTTCTTAGATAAATATATCCAAGTTCAGAGCATCTCATGTGGGTCAGTAGTAAAGAATCTGTCTGCCAACCAGGAGACGTGGGTTCTATCTCTCCATTAGGAAGATCCCCTGGAGAAGGAAATGGCAACCCACTCTAGTACTCTTGCCTGGGAAATCCCATGGACAGAGGAGCCTTGTGAGCTGGGGTTGCGAAAGAGTTGGCGATGAAACAACAACACGTCCAAGTTCTACACAATAGGGTCCTTCCCTCCCATTACTTCTTATCGTATTGTCCATATTTTAACTTACTTTTTCTTTTTTGCTGAGATATCATTTACAGAGATTAAAATTCACCCTTTTAAAAAAGAGTAGTTCTATGTTTGGCAAATGCATATTGTCATGTAACTACCGCTTCAACCAAAATACAGAATGGTGAATATTTAAAAACTTAAGTGTCTAAATAGGTGTGTAAACAGAGGCACTGGTGAAGGGGCGGGATACTGGTAAAATCTGTCAGACTTAGAAAGCATGCCTCGTGCAGCTGACACATGTTCACCAGTTTACCGGTAAATACAGACTCTGGAGCTACACAGTAGAACAGGAGTAGATTAAAGCGTTTTCTTCAGTGATCTGTGCCATTCTGTTTCAGGGAGTGAATTTAGGGATATTCAAATACATATTCTTTTGCATCCATTCCTATGAACAAGAAGGTCGTAAAGTTCCTCTTTCCAACTCTTCTCTCTTCATGCATTTAATGTATAGTTTGTGTGCTCAGCCTCTCTTTTGCTTAATTTGGCGTGTGCATCTACTGTAATCAGAAATTGAGAGGGAGATAACAGATACTGTCACCCTTCGCCTATGCTAACAGCAAAGTGTTTTGTAAATAACAAAGTGTTTTCAAAATGTAAGATATTTTTCTACATTTCTTATCTTTACCATAGTACTCAGCAAAATACGGATACAAGTGTACATGTAATGAGTGTTTTTCCTTGAGCTGTTGGTTGATGTGTGAGCAACACTAGCCGGTGATATTGGGGTGAAGTTTAATTTTAGATTTAGAGTTGCTTTCTGATGAAGTTTTTGACGGTAAGCATATGTGGAAAGGTAAATCTTGATGCACTTCTGCCTGTGATCTGGTCCTACATCTGGACCGTATTTACCCTGTCTAATTCTCTTCTTTCAGCTCAGTGTGACATGCTCATTTTTAGTACAAGATAGGTCATGTTTATCTGTTGTACCGTCTACGGTCCAGTGATCTCTTTTGTAGTCTAAGGGGGACTGCACAAAAACTGAACTGTGTCAAGGAGTCTGAGAGTGTTAAAGTTCACCAAGAAATAAAGATGAGGCTTCGCAGAAACAAGAGGGAGTTAAAATTAGTATGAATTGATTTCCTACCCCCTTTTCAGAAATTGTTCTCACATGTTGTGAGCCCCTTGGCCATTTATGTGATGCTCTGTGTTATGACTGTGACATGACTATGCCAGAGGATGGCCAAGGTCAACAATGTGACCTATTTTTATTTTTTCTTAATAGGAAAAAGTTGCCATTCTTTTCCCACACTGGCAGAGTCTTTCTGTGTGTGTGGCTTTGCAGACTCCTTTTTGTGAAAATTTCACATCTTTTCCTTTGATTAAGCTTGTTAGATTTCAGACCTCCTTGAACTTTAAACTTCTCATTTCCAGCTTTTCCAGTCAGATGTTCTAAATCTAGTGATCTCTTATACAGTATTATTAACTTATATATCCTTTGGCAGTTTTATAAATTATTGCAGAAATATTGTATTTTTCTTCAAATATTATAACAAACGGGATGATACTACTGTTTTAAGCTACTTCGTTTAAAGTTGGATAATTTTATTACCAAATCTGAATTCTCTGAAAGAAATGAGGATGTATTCCTTATGTGGATACTTCATACATCTCATCTTTCAGGTTTTCTTGGACTCTGAAGCTGGGCTACAAAGAAGTCTGAGTTGTTTGTGGATTAAATTAGTGACACTTACTTGGTTTAATCGTGAATCTACCTGAATGAATTACTCATATATTAAGGATACTATACACTCACCATGTAAACAACAACAGAACTTTTACTAAAACATGACGTACTTAGTAGAAAATTCAGGTCATGTAACGGAATACAAAATACAAAACAAATAATAAAAAATAAAATATATAAAACCAAGATGAACATTTCTTTTCCAAAATGTACAATTAAGTTAATGTTCCAACTCACCTTTCGTGTATGAAAAACCCCAAGTGATGTCAGAATTGTATGTTAGGAAATATTGTGAGACTTTCAGCCAAGAGGGCAGCCTTAAGTGATGTGAAATTCCACCCAATCACTTTCTGGATCCAAGCACAGAAAGTGTTAGGAAAAATGATAATTGAAATGTACATTTGAATCTGAACCCAAGAAGTGGAAAACTTAGCTACCAGAAACAAAGATTGAAATCAGGTGGAATAGTGAGCTCTTACTGAAGTTGAATGTCTCATGGGGGACCTCAGGACCTTGATGCCTGGGTTTTAACATCTACATGGACATGTGATGAGAAATTAAATCCAGGCAAATCAGGATGCTGAAACTGAGCTAGAGAGTTGCTATGTTCAGGAAACTGAGAATAGGAAAAAATTATCTGGTGGCTTGGAAAGCAATAAGAAACCAGCATTTTCTAGTGCCGTGGGTAGGAAAAATCTATATAACCCCAGTTTGTGCTGGTGACTGCAGCCATGAAATTAAAAGACGCTTACTCCTTGGAAGGAAAGTTATGACCAACCTAGACAGTATATTGAAAAGCAGAGACATTGCTTTGCCAACAGGGTCCGTCCAGTCAAGGCTATGGTTTTTCCAGTGGTCATGTATGGATGTGAGAGTAGAACTGTGAAGAAGGCTGAGTGCCAAAGACTTGATGCTTTTGAACTGTGGAGTTGGAGAAGACTCTTGAGAGTCCCTTGGACTGCAAGGAGATCCAACCAGTCCATTCTGAAGGAGATCAGCCCTGGGTGTTTTTTGGAAGGAATGATGCTAAAGCTGAAACTCCACTGCTTTGGCCACCTCATGTGAAGAGTTGACTCATTGGAAAAGACTCTGATGCTGGGTGGGATTGGGGGCAGGAGGAGAAGGGGACGACAGAGGATGAGATGGCTGGATGGCATCCCGGACTCGATGGACGTGAGTCTGAGTGAACTCTGGCAGATGGTGATGGACAGGGAGGCCTGGCGTGCTGCCATTCATGGGGTCGCAAAGAGTCGGACACGACTGAGTGACTGAACTGAACTGAACTGAACTGTGCTTTGAATAGCTCTGGGTGCAAATTCACAGTGATGGCATTAGGCAGTAGAACCACAGGTATTGTTACTAAGAAAAACACTGAGCCATTGCTGATGGCAAAATATCTCAAGAAGAAACCATAAACAATATGAAGAGATTTTAAGGTAAGTATGTCAGAAATGTAAAAGACAGAACAGAAAGAAGAAAACCATAAAACCTGGGTAAGACAGTACATACAAAAGGAGAGCAAACATTTTAAAAATGTGTAAATTAAAGCATAATTTACATGCAGTGAAATTTCACCGTTTTGGGTATATAGTTCTGCAAGTTTGGGCAAACATGTACAGCTGTACAACTGACACCACTATAAACGATATAAAACAGCTCCTTTGCCTCCAAATATTTTCTATGCCCTCCTTTATAGTCAATCCCTCCGCCCAACCCCAGGTCCTGAAAACAACTAACTTGTTTTCTGTCCCAGTAGCTTAGGCTTTTCCAGAATGTCATGTAAAAGAAGTTATACAGTATGTATAGCCTTTTGAATGTAGCTTCCTTTATCTAACTTGTTGCATCTGAGATTCATCCATGTTGTTGCATGTATCAGGACAGGAGTTCATTCCATTTTATTGCTAAATACTATTCCATTTATGGAGATGTCATATTATTTTTTGTTCATTCTCTAGTTGAGGGACATATGAATTGTTTCCATATAATTTTTTAGCAATCACGAATAAAGATGTTATAAATATTTATACATAGGTGTTGGTGTGAACATCCTTTCACGCAAATACCTAAGGCATCTGACTGTTGTGTCATGTAAGTAAATGTATGCTCCTGCTGCTGCTGCTGCTGCTGCTAGGTCACTTCAGTCGTGTCCAACGCTGTGCGATCCCATAGACAACAGCCTACAGGCTCCTCTGTCCCTGGGATTCTCCAGGCAAGAATACTGGAGTGGGTTGCCATTTCCTTCTCCAATGCATGCAGGTGAAAAGTGAAAGTGAAGGTGCTGACTCTTTGAGACTCCATGGACTGTAGCCTACTAGGCTCCTCTGTCCATGGGATTTTCCAGGTAAGAGTACTGGAGTGGGTTGACATTCTCTTCTCCATGTAAAGTATAACTTTACAAGAAATTTCCAAACATCTTTCAAAGAGGCTGTAATAATTTGCATTCCCACCACTAACATATGAGGGATTCCACGTATTCTGAATCCTGACCAGTAATTTGTAATGTCAGCTCTGATCATCAGTATGGTATTGAATAGGAGGGATGAAAGTAGAACATTCTCATTTTATTTCTGATCTTAGGAGGAAATCATTCATTGTTTCACTAGTACATATGATGTTAGCTGTAGATTTTTGGTAGCTATCCTTTATCAGATTAAGGAACTAGAAGAAAATTCTCTTTAATTCTGAGTTTGGTGAGAGTTTTGTTGTTGTGTTGAATCACTTTGGATATTGAATTTTAATGATTTTTTTTTCTGTATAATTGGGATATAAATGCATTTTTAAATTTTTTAGCTTACTGACATGATATTATAATGATTGCTTTACAATGCTTAACTAGACTTGCACTCCTGGGATAAGTCTTATTTGGTCATGATATTCTGTCCTTTTTTTACATTGCTTGATTTAATTTAATTCACTAGTATTCTGTTGAGGATAGTTGTATCTAGATTCATGACGAACAATAGGTTCCAAAAAAATTTTTGTAACCTATTTCTGTTACTTGTCTGGCCTTGTAATATAAGTCAGTAAATGCTTCCTCCTTTCCCATATTATAAAAGAGTTTGCATAGAATTGACATTATTTATTTCTTAATTGTTTGTTAGAATTTGCCAGCATGGAGTTTCCTTGGTTAGAAGATCTATAACTATAAATATAATGCTTTAATAGACACAATAATTTTTCATTTTTCCATTTCTTCTTGAGTGACCTTTGGCAATTTGTGTCTTTAAAACAATTTATCTATGTTGTAAAATTTATGGAAGTGAAGTGAAAGTCACTCAGTCATGTCCGACTCTTTGTGACCCATGCATAATCCATAGAATTCTCTAGGCTAGAATATTGGAGTGGGTAGCCTTTCCCTTCTCCAGAGGATCTTCCAAACCCAGGGATCCCACCCAGGTCTCCCACATTGCAGGCGGATTCTTCACCAGCTGAGCCACAAGAGAAGTAAAATTTATGGGAAGAGTCATTCATAGTATTTCCTTATTAATTTTGAATGTTTATAGTTGTTATAGTTGTGACCTTTAGTTGAAATAGGTAATCTTAACAATCAGCCAAATAGAAATTCTGAATTTTTAGAAACCAGAAAGATAGCAATTAAAATTAAAAGGTTAAACAGAAAGTTAAATACAGGGGTAAAGAAACTTAGCTTATCAGAAGATACGAGAGAGGAGAAAAATCACTGTGATATAAAAAATGTAAATCAAATATGGGAGGTATGAAAAAGAAACAAGGAGGATAGAATGTTAAACTTGCATATATGTCTAAAAAAAATTCCAGAAAAGGAGAATAGGTAGAATGGTGATATCCAAATAGTTAATATTCAATAATTCTCTAAAGGAGGTAAAACATGAGTCTTTGGGCTTTGAAACCCAATGAATCCTGAGGAGGAAAGATAAAAGCAAAATATATCCCTAGACACATTGATGTAAAATCTTAGCACATCAAAAAAAAAGAATCTTAGCACATCGAAGTACTGAAAAATAAAATAATTTTTTCATCTTAGAATTTGTAACTCTGATCAATTGTCATCCAGGATTAAGTATGAAATAGAGACACCATCGTATAGTATCAATGTATATAATACACAGATGTTCTTGCAGAAAGAACAATTACAAGAAGGAAATTGAGTCTAGAACAAAAACATCATGTATGAAGACATTATAAGCAAAGAAATTTGTGACTATATTAACTTGTAAAGATGAAAGATTAATTTGAGGCATTATTTTAAAAAGCTAAGATAGACAATGGGAGGAAATGTATGGAGCTAAAATATTTTAAGTTTCTTCTGTGATTTAAGAGGTGGATAGAGTTGGCTCAGCTGGTAAAGAATCTGCTGCAATGCAGGAGACACAGGAAGCATAGGTTTGATTCCTGGGTCAGGAAGATCCTCTGGAGGAGGAAATGGCAACCCACTCCAGTATTCTTGCCTGAAAAATCCCATGGAGAGAGGAGCCTGGTGGGCTATAGTCCATGGGGTCGCAAAGAGCTGGACATGACTAAGCATGAGCACAGACATATAGACTACTTAGGTCTCTAGTAGGCTTAGAATAAGTAGAGATTTTAGAAGAGGAGAAGATGATCACTAAGATAATAGAAATAGAAAGCAAACTATTCAGACCAGGAAGGGAAGTTAACGAATAAATAGAATTTGATAAATCTAATAGGAGGCACAGTACATGAGAAACTCTGGGCTAGAGGAAGTACAAGCTGGAATCAGGATTGCTGGGAGAAATATCAATAACCTCAGATATGCAGATGATACCACCCTTATGGCAGAAAGTGAAGAAGAACTAAAGAGCCTCTTGATCAAGGTGAACGAGGAGAGTGAAAAAGCTGGCTTAAAGCTCAACATTGGGAAAACGAAGATCATGGCAGGTCCCATCACTTCATGGCAAATAGATGGGGAAACAGTGGAAATGGTGGCTGACTTTATTTTTCTGGGCTCCAAAATCACTGCGGATGGTGATTGCAGCCATGAAATTAAAAGATGCTGACTCCTTGGAAGGAAAGCTATGACCAACCTAGACAGCATATTAAAAAGCAGAGATATTACTTTGCCAACAGAGGTCTGGTCTAGTCAAGGCTATGGTTTTTCCAGTAGTCATGTATGGATGTGAGAGTTGGACTGTGAAGAAAGCTGAGTGCTGAAGAATTGATGCTTTTGAACTGTGGTGTTGGAGAAGACTCTTGAGAGTCCCCTGGACTGCAAGGAGATCCAACCAGTCCATCCTAAAGGAGATCAGTCCTGGGTGTTCATTGGAGGGATTGATGTTGAAGCTGAAACTCCAATACTTTGGTCACCTGATGTGGAGAGCTGACACATTTGAAAAGACCCTGATGCTGGGAAAGATTGAGGGCAGAAGGAGAAGGGGACGACAGAGGATGAGATGGTTGGATGGCATCATCGACACAATGGACATGGGTTTGGGTGGACTCCGGGAGTTGGTGATGGACAGGGAGGCCTGGTGTGCTGTGGTTCATGGGGTTGCAAAGAGTCAGACAGGACTGAACAACTGGATGGAACTGAATAGGAGGCAGGAAGGAAAAAAAAAAATTGGATTTAATAAAATAGATGGTAAATAAAAATAAAGTTAAAAATGAATGAACATATATATCAGCAATAACATTAAATGCTAATAAAATAAACTTCACTATTAAAAGAGAAATGTATTTTGATGGTATAAAAAATTCTTAAAGACAAAGGTATATCTGGCAAGTATTAAAAGAAAGATGTTCTAATTTTCAATTGGGAAATCTGTATTTGAAGGAAAGTGTTAGGGCGTGTATCAAGTACTGTATTTGCCTCTTGTTTCTTAGCTCCAAATCTCTCTTGTATACCTTGCTCTGTGATGCTGGTACTGGGATTCAGCAGAGTAGTTACATTTCCCAGACGTTTCTCCAGTTGGTTTCCATTAAGTTCTGTCAATAGGTGGCACTAGAGAGAGTGAAAAGGATAAGGGACTTCCTTTTTCACTGTCGTTCCATCAGTGTCAGCTTGTTTCCAGCTTCTTTGGGCACTCCCAGAACCTGTCTTGTCCTGTCTCTTTATTCTGATCACCATTTCTGCAGGGCAGCTTTGCTGAGCTTCTAGGTTTTAGGAAGTTCTTTCCTTTCCTTTGACATCTGCCGTTCTAGAGAAAGTAACTACTTCTCATAGTTATTATTTCTGAGTTACCTCAAATTCTTTCAACCCTCCAACATTTATACAACAAATTCTCTGTATAGTGTGGTTTTTCCTTCCTGGTGGAATGCTGACTAGACAGATCAGGATAGAATAGAATTGAAAAGACTGATGCAGTGTTTGTCTACCTGAAAGATATAGGTCAATGTCTTGTATTTAGTTAATAAAACTATCTGAAGATACATAAAGCAAAGGCCAATATAATTATGAGATAAAATGCAAAACCCTACAATTGTGAAAAGATTGTAAACTTTTTATGCTGAAGTAATTTTAGATTTTAAAAAAAGTTTCAAAAATATTTCACAAAGTTCCCATATACTCTGTTTCTCCTCAAATGTTTACACATTATCTAACAGTACAGTGATCAAATTGGTAATTAGCAGTGATAAATACCATTAACTATTATATACATTTTATTCAAATTTTTTCAGTTATCCCACTTATGTCCATTTTCTGGTACAGGACCCAAAGATCCCATGGTACGTTTAGTTATCTGGCTTGGTCTCCTCCAGTCTGAGACAGTTCTTCAGTTTTATTTGTCTTTCATTACCTTGACATTTTTGAAGAATGCTTATTAATTATATATAGAATATCTCTCAATTTGGGCTTGTTTGATGTTTTCTCACAATAAGATTAAGGTTATATAATTTTTACAAGAACACTATAGAAATGATCTTATTTTCTCAGTGTTTCGTATCAGGAGATACATGATGTGTTTAGTAACAAGTGATTTAGACTTTGAAAAGTTGGTTAAGGTAATGCCTGCCAAATTCTCCACTGTTACAGAAGATATTTTTGACACTCTTATCTAAGAAACTGATAACAGAAAGCTAAAAAAAGTTAGGTATGGAAGAATTTTAGAATACTAAAAGTTCAATCTGGTAGGTACTGCACCCTAAAAAGTATATTTTATTCAAATGCACATTAAAATGTACAAAATTGGCATTATATTGGGCTGCCCAGGTGGCTCAGTGGTAAAAAACCTGCCTGCCAATGCAGGAGCCACAGGAGATGTGGGTTTGATCCATGGGTCTGGAAGATCCCCTGGAGTAGCAAATGACAACCCACTGTAGTACTCTTGTCTGGAAAATTCCATGGACAGAGGAGCCTGGTGGGCTGAAGTCCATGTGGTTGCAAAGAGTCGGACATGGCTGAGTGAGTACATTCTATTCAAATGCACATTAAAATGTACAAATATTGGCAATATATTAGGCTACTAAAAAGTTTTAATAACTTCCAAAGACATGGTACCATATGAATGACATGGCATAATCTTAATGCAATGTAGTTATGATATAAAGAGATATTCAAAAGCATATGACTGAAAACGAACAAAAGCTATAAATATTGTATAAGCTAAATATCTTATTATAATTTACCTTGTACAATATAGGGCTTTGGATTGCAAAGACTGTCAATCCTAAAGGAAATGAATCCTGAATATTCATTGGAAAGACTGATGCTGAAGCTGAAGTTCCAATACTTTGACCACCTGATGTGAAAAGGTGGTTCATTAGAAAAAATCCTGATGCTGGGAAAGATTGAGGTCAGGAGGAGAAAGCGGTGACAGAGGATGAGATGGTTGGATGGCATATTAACTCAATGGACATGAGTTTGAGCAAGCTCCAGGAGATGGTGAAGGACAGGGAAAACAAGCGTGCTGCAGTCCATGGGGTCACAAAGAGTCGGGCACGAGTGAGCGACTGAACAACAAGTGAAATATCCCACATGAGCAATTTGTAAAAAAAAAAAAATGGCAGAGAATTTACTTGTGATAAAAAGACTAAAATAACTAGCTGTAGGAGATAACTTCTTCAAACATAATTAAGAGGGTAAAATATTAGAAGCAGTCTCTTTGAAAGTCACAGAGAAAGGGTGCCTCCAATACCTGTTCTCTCCTCCTGTAGTAATATAACCACTGATTTTAAAGTGGACCCATAGCTGCCTATATGGCCTGGCCTCTCTGGTGAATGAGTATACCTTTGTCCGTTTTGGAAGTAATGTGTGTAACTTTTAGGATGCATCTTGAAAGGGAGGGAGCCCATCTCATTCTTGACACTTAGGCTTTCCTGCCTACTAAGCTAGATGTATAACTATGAATGGAGCATGTGGATGAGGACAACATCCTAAAAATGACAGGGCAACCAGATATAACCACTTTGGTCTCTGACACCATGGAGTCACTATACTAGCCCTGGTAAGTATTCTATTTTATTTAAACCACTGATTTAAAAAAAATCATCATAATAACTGTTGAACTTAAATTCTCCTTAATGTACCTTTTTTTTTTTTAACCACTTCTATTCACTATTTTACTGAAGGTTTTAAGCAGTGAAAGAGAAAAAAAGAAAAAGGTGGTATAATTTCTAGTTAAGGCAAAATCTAAGAGGGTCTACAGACAAACCAGTTAACCTAGTGAGAAGGATCAGCCAGGTAGCTGTTTACAAGAACAGTTATGAAGACAATAAAATTATACCATGAACTAGTAATAAGCAAACTGGAAAACGTTGTTTAGAAAAAGCAGTTTAATAATGGGGGAAACCAACATTGACCTAAGATTAGATGTACTAAACAATTTTATTATGGACTTCCCTGATGGTCCAATGGTTAAGAATACACCTGCCAATGGAGGGTACATGGGTTCAATCCCTGATCCAGGAAGATCCCACAGGCCATGGAGAAACTGACCCTGTGAGTGAGCCCAAGCACTTGAGAGCCTGTGCTCCATAACTCAAGAGTAGGCCCTACTAAGGAAAGATAAAAATGAAAATATGCTAACTTTTTTCCCAATTAAGCAATAAATTCAGCATAATTTAAATAAAATAGCTAAAACCCTATTGTGTGGAACTTAATTAGCCAAATCAAAAAATCTTTTAGAAGTTCCATGGTTATGTGATACACTAGATACAGAGAAAAGTATCAGAACATGTTTGGAAAGAAAACCCAACATCAGGATAGTGATGTTGGCTCTGGGGCAGGGGAACAAAACTAAAGAATATTAGGGTTCTCCAACTGTGTCTATAATATTTTCTTTTCAAAGTATCTACAGAAAATATGTCAAATTATGTGTATTCATTCCAGGTGCTAATTCTATACATATTTGTAATATTATTCTTTCTCCTTTTTGGACACTTGAGAAAGAAATTCTGGCTATGATGTACAGATATCTTAATAAAAACTCCATTAACCCCCAAACTTCTGGTTTATATATTGAATTGCAGAAATTCAACTTTTAAAATCAAAATCAAAATTTAACTTTTAAATGTGACCATTTGGGGTCTGCCATGCATCAGTTAAATTCCAGGATTTAAATGGGGGAGATCCAAGAGTAATTAAGTTCCCCTTTCTATTTGCTCTGTCTGTTTGTTATCATTGCAGCATAAATCACTGTCAATACCTGCTTCTTTACTATACCAGAATTTAGACAAGATGCACCACAGTGTGTTAATATGTAATTTCAACTTCTTTTTCTTTTTAGAAATCAGGCCTACATTTCAAGTCCTGCCAATTTGTCTGTATTGTGACTAGCTGCTTCATTATCTCTACTACTGTGGGCAAGAATCCCTTAGAAGAAAAGGAGTAGCCATCATAGTCAGCAAGAGAGTCTGAAATGCAGTACTTGAATGCAAACTCAAAAACGACAGAATGATCTCTTTGTTTCCAAGGCCAAACCATTCAGTATCACAGTAATCCAAGTCTATGTCCCGACCAGTAATGCTGAAAAGCTGAACGGTTTGATGAAGACCTATAAGACCTTTTAGAACTGACACCCAAAAAAGATGTCCTTTTCATTATAGGGGACTGGAATGCAAAAGCAGGAAGTCAAGAAACACCTGGAGTAATAGGCAAATTTGACCTTGGAATACAGAATGAAGCAGGGCAAAGGCTAATAGAGTTTTGCCAAGAGAATGCACAGGTCATAGCAAACACCCTCTTCCAGCAACATAAGAGAAGACTCTACACATGGACATCACCAGATATTCAATATTGAATTCAAATTGACTATATTATTTGCAGCCAGAGATGGAGAAGCTCTACACAGTCAGCAAAAACAAGACCAGGAGCTGACTGTGGCCCAGATTGTGAACTGCTTATTGCCAAATTCAGACTTAAATTGAAGAAAGAAGGGAAAACCACTAGACCATTAAGGTATGACCTAAATCAAATCCACTATGATTATACAGTGGAAGTGAGAAATAGAGTTAAGGGACTAGATCTGATAGGGTACCTGATGAACTATGGATGGAGGTTTGTGACATTGCACAGATGTCAATCAAGACCATCCCCATGGAAAAGAAATGCAAAAAAGCAAAATGGCTGTCTGAGAAGGACTTACAAATAGCTGTGAAAAGAAGAGAAGCGAAAAGCAAAGGAGAAAAGGAAAGATATAAGCATCTGAATGCAGAGTTCCAAAGAATAGCAAGGAGAGAGAAGAAAGTGATCAGTGATCAAATGCAAAGAAATTGAGGAAAACAATAGAATGGGAAAGACTAGAGATCTCTTCAAGAAAATCAGAGATACCAAGGGAAAATTTCATGCAGAGATGGGCTCAATAAAGCACAGAAATGGTATGGACTTAACAGAAGCAAAAGGTATTAAGAAGAGGTGGCAAGAAGACACAGAAGAACTATACAAAAAAGATCTTCACGATCTAGATAAATCACAATGGTGTGATCACTCACCTAGAGCCAGACATCCTGGAATGTGAAGTCAAGTGGGCCTTAGGAAGCATCACTACAAAAAAAGCTACTGACGGTGATGGAATTCCAGTTGAGCTATTTCAAATCCTAAAAGATGTTGCTGTGAAAGTGCTACACTCAATATGCCAGCAAATTTGGAAAACTCAGCAGTGGCCACAGGCCTGGAAAATGTCAGTTTTCATTCCAATCTGAAAGAAAAGCAATGCCAAAGATTGATCAAACTACTGCACAATTGCACTCGTCTCACACACTAGTAATGCTCAAAATTCTCCAAGCCAGGCTTCAACAATATGAGAACCATGAACTTCCAGATGTTCAAGTTGGATTTAGAAAAGGCAGAGGAACCAGAGATCAAATTGCCAACATCCGCTGGATCTGACAAAGCAAGAAAGTTCCATAAAACATCAATTTCTGCTTTTATTGACTATGTCAAAGCCTTTGACTGTGTGGATTACCACAAACTGTGGAAAATTCTGAAGCTGATGGAGATACCAGACCACCTGACCTGCCTCTTAAGAAATCTGTATGCAGGTTAGGAAACAACAGTTAGAACTGGACATGAAACAACAGACTGGTTCCAAATAGGGAAAGGAGTATGTCAAGGCTGTATATTGTCACCCTGCTTATTTAACTTCTATGCAGACTACATCATGAGAAACACTGGGCTGGATGAAGCAAAATCTGGAATCAAGATTGCCAGCAGAAATATCAATAACCTCAGATATGCAGATGACACCACCCTTATGGCAGAAAGTGAAGAAGAACTAAAGAGCCTCTTGATGAAAGGGAAAGAGGAGAATGAAGGAGTTGGCTTAAAACTCAATATTCAGAAAACGAAGATCACAGCATCCAGTCCCATCACTTCATGGTAAATAGATGGGGGAAACAGTGGCAGACTATTTTTGGGGGCTCCAAAGTCACTGCAGATGGTTACTGCAGCCATGAAATTAAAAGATGGTTATGCCTTTGAAGGAACAATCTAGACAGCATATTCAAAAGCAGAGACATTACTTTTCCAACCAAGGTCCATCTAGTCAAGGCTATGGTGTTTCCAGTAGTCATGTATGGGTGTGAGCTGGACTGTAAAGAAAGCTGAGCCCCAAAGAATTGATGCTTTTGAACTGTGGTGTTGGAGAGGCTCTTGAGAGTCCCTTGGACTGCAAGGAGATCCAAACAGTACATCCTAAAGGAAATGAATCCTGAATATTCATTGGAAAGACTGATGCTGAAGTTGAAACTCCAATACTTTGGCCATCTGATGTGATGCTGGGAAAGATTGAAGGTAGGTGGAGAATGGGACGACAGAGGTTGAGATGGTTGGATGTCATCACTGACTCAATGGACATGAGTTTGAGTAACTTCTGGGAGTTGATGATGGCCAGGGAGCCCTGGCTTGCCGCAGTCCATGGGGTCACAAACAGCTGGACATGACTGAGCAACTCAAGTGAAATGAACTGAACTGTGACTAGCTGGCAATTGGGCTGCTGCTAGTGTTTTAACCTTGGTATATTGGGTTGATACAGTTCTATTATGTTAGAGGTAAGATATTTTACATAGTCAAATTCATTTATATTTTGTCTGTGATTATTTTCTCTCATAACTGTTTCCTTTCTGATAAGTATTTATTTATTTTCAAAACTTTCATTATAGTTTCACTCCCTAGATTTTATAATCTGTTGAATATACAATTTATCTTAAAGTGAGATATAAAGTAAAATTCTGAAATTGACTTTTTGAAAATGGTCAAGCAACTGATCCAATATTTTTGGCTGATAAATCATCTTTTTTCCATTGATACATTTGCTAGTGAAAATTTTTTGGATTTTTTTCCTAATTCAGTTCAGTTCAGTTGCTCTGTCGTCTCTGACTCTTTGTGACCCCATGGACTGCAGCACGCCGGGCTTCCCTCTCCTTCACCATCTCCTGGAGCTTGCTCAAACTCATGTTAATTGAGTGGGTGATGCCATCCAACTGTCTCATCCTCTGTCATCCCCTTCTCTTCCTGCCTTCAATCTTTCCCAGCATTAGGGTCTTTTCCAGTGAGTCAGCCCTGCGCATCAGGTGGCCAACGTATTGGAGCTTCAGCTTCAGCATCAGTCCTTTCAATGAATATTCAGGACTGATTTCCTTTAGGATTGACTGGTTGGATCTCCTTTCAGTCCTATAATTTTCCTGATTATATAAGTAATATGTAACTTTGGTATATTGGTTTGAGATAATTATGTTATTGGTAAGATATTTTACATAGTCAAATTCATTTATTTCTTGTCTGTGATTATTTTCTCTCACAATCCTTTATTTTCTGATAAGTATTTATTATATACTGATTATATAAGTAATATTTTTATTACTTATACAATAACTTTAAGTAATTATTATATACTGATTATATAGTAATAAAGGAGATATATAACTATTTTTCATATTATTTCTATATTATTTCATAATGTACATTTGATTTTGTTTATAATATTTTATTTGATAAATATAGAATAATTTTTAAGCAATTTCCTCTAGCAGAGATACAGTTTTGCCCAAACTTTGCCTAGCTAGGTAGCTATCCAGCAAGAGATATTTTTTATGGTGTGCTTCTAATGTACAGAAAATTAGAACACAACAAACATATGACTTAATGGTGACTTTTAAATGATTTTTAAAATGACTTTTTGATAAACTTAATTTTGTGAAATATTTAATAAAATGTTTTAGTTTTCTTTATATATGTTCCATATTCTTTT
This sequence comes from Budorcas taxicolor, assembly GCF_023091745.1. Classification (NCBI taxonomy): domain Eukaryota; kingdom Metazoa; phylum Chordata; class Mammalia; order Artiodactyla; family Bovidae; genus Budorcas; species Budorcas taxicolor. The sequence continues at coordinate 100,051,121 of NC_068920.1, read as the reverse complement.
ATCTTTTAGAAATGTTTCATTCCTAGATGCTATGTCTTTTTGCTGCTTTTTAAATGTAGCCTTTCACTATCTTCTAGCTTGCTTTTGTTGATAGGTAGAAAAGCTACAGAATTTTAGATGTTTATTTTATAATGATCTCTTTTAACACTTTTTAATTGTTTTCCTTGGGGTTTTTTATGATAGATAGTAATGTTAGCTAAAGAAAATAAATTATCTCCTTCTTTTCAAAATGTGTCATTATTGTCCTCTAGTTGGATTGATTGTAACTTCAAGGACATTGTCTTGAGCCATCTGTTTCCTCCCTGACATTACAGGGATTTAATTCAGTGTGTCACTCACGGGGTATATTGGGTTGAGACAGTTTTATTATGTTAAAGAAGGATCCTTTCTTTCCTAGTTTAGTAAGATAGTTTTAGCAAATGAAAGAAAAAAGCTTGGTATAGTTACCTGTTATATAATGCCTTTTTGCACTTAACAACATGATTACAGGATTTCCATCTTATCAGAGATAAATTATACTGCCATATATTAATAATTACATGATTTTTACCCTCTTACTAGAGATAGGTTATAGTGTCAAATTTCCTACTCTTATTCTAGAAATGACCTACTTGGTCACTGAATATTTTTCTCCTAATACATGTAAAACACATTGTTAGCATTTGAGTTGGGAAAGCTTTGTATTGTTTTGCATTTACATTGATACTTGGCACTGTACTGTAGATTCGTTTAATATCCTTTTTGTTAGGTTGAAGTCTGAAGTTGATTTTACTTTTATGTATATATGTATATAGTCCAGAGTGTCCTCCCTACTCTTCAGCTCTACATATGGAACAATTATGTTCATTTGCACTTTTACTATTGTTAGAACCACTGACTGAAACTGCTTGTCCTGTTTGGAACTGATAGTAACTACTTGCATGAATTGTCTTTGAGCAGGAGGTCCTGGTAAGGAATGTGGAACTAACAAGTTACAATAAACAGAACGATTCAGGAAAGGTCAAAAGGAGAGGGGAAGCTAGTCCATATGCCATTCCAACCTCCCAGAATCCTGTACACAGACACACACACACGCACATATGCATTCTTTTTTGTATTCTTTTCCATTATGGTTTATCACAGAATATTGAGTATAGTTCCTTGTGTTATACAGTAGGAACTTGTTGTTTCTACTTCCCTCTCTTTGTTTTTTAAACTTTTTATTCTGTATTGGGCTATAGACGATTCTATTTCCCTCTTGACAGTAAACTTTTCAGTAGCAGCAAGTAATGCCAAGACCAAAACTATTAAAAGGAGACAAATACTGTTAATTTAGAATCCTACAGTATTAATAGTTTTCTTCTGGGCTTTTTTTTTTCATTTTCTTTAAACTTACATGATAACTTGACAGGTGTGTGGTGGTCAGCATAACAGCTTTTCAAAGATGTCAATGTCCCAACCCCTGAAATTTATGAATTCATTATGTGGAAAAGGGACTTTGCAGATGCGATTAAGGCTCAAGTTCTTGAGATAGGAAAAGTGTCCTGGACTATCCAGGTGGGCTCAATCTAATGCAATGAGTCCCTTCAAGGCAGTTAGATGAAGAAATGACTATGAAAGAAAAATTAAAGAGATGCAATATTGCTGGCTTTAAAGATGCAGGAAGAGCATCATGAGCCGAGAACTGTAAGGTAGTACATTTGTATTGGTTTAAGCTTAAACTGTAAAGTCTGTGGCAAGTTGTTATGGTGGCACTAGAAAACTAATATACAAACCTAACTTGACTGTTTAAAAAAAAAATCTTAGCACAAAAGGCACTACTTCATTATCTTTCTGCACTTACAATTGCTCCTAAGAAGTTTACCATCACTCTGATTTTGTTTAGCACTTTTATGTGTTTGGAGCATGGTTAATTTGGGGAATGAGCCAAAGATTCAGTTCAGCTACTGATCTTATCTAGAATACCTTGGTTTATTATAACTTTGTTATTAATTTCTTGGTACAGTGTATTTTTCTTATTGTTATTAGGGAGACTTGCTTGCACAAATTCTACTTTTCAAATTGTTAGAGGATGTTTGAGCTTAAAATATGGTAGCATAGTTTGCAAATAATTTGTGTAATATACAAATAAAATATGTCATCTATAATTTATGACATTATCTAGAACTCAGTTAAATAAATCTTATAAATTACATTACTTAAGATATCTTTGTCAGTGTCTTAGTCCTAATCGCTCAAATGTGATGGGTATCAATTTCTTCACTGAATTTATTTATTTTTTTAGTTTCTTCATGAATGTGCAATAGCTTTTGCTTTGTGTATTTTGATGCCACTGTTTATCAAGTAAGAGCTGACCATTGTGAAGAATGGATAAAGAAGATATGGTACACATAAACAGTGGAATATTACTCAGTCATAAAAATGAACAAAACTGCACAATTTGTAGAGACATGAATGGACCTAGAGGCTGTCTTACAGAGTGAAGTGAGTCAGAAAGAGAAAAACAAACATCCTATAATATTGCTTATATGTGCAATCTAGAAAAATGATACAGATGAACTTATTTAAAAAGCAGAAATAGTCTCAGATGTAGGCAAATATATGATTACCAAGGTGAAGTGGAGGGGGGATGAATTGGAAGAATGGGATTGACATATATAAATTCAGTTCAATTCAGTTCAGTCGCTCAGTCGTGTCCAACTCTTTGCGACCCCATGAATCAAGCACGCCAGGCCTCCCTGTCCATTACCAACCCCTGGATTTCACTCAAACTCATGTCCATCGAGTCAGTGATGCCATCCAGCCATCTCATCCTCTGTCGTCCCCTTCTCCTCCTGCCCCCAATCCCTCCCAGCATCAGGGTCTTTTCCAATGAGTCAACTCTTAACATGAGGTGGCCAAAGTATTGGAGTTTCAGCTTTAGCATCAGTCCTTCCAATGAACACCCAGGACTGATCTCCTTTAGGATGGACTCGTTGGACCTCCTTGTAGTCCAAGGGACTCTCAAGAGTCTTCTCCAACACCACAGTTCAAAAGCATCAATTCTTCGGTGCTCAGCTTTCTTCACAGTCCAACTCTCACAGCCATACATGACCAGTGGAAAAACCATAGCCTTGACTAGACAGACCTTGTTGGCAAAATAATGTCTCTGCTTTTCAATATGCTATCCAGGTTGGTCATAACTTTTCTTCCAAGGAGTAAGCGTCTTTTAATTTCATGGCTGCAGTCACCATCTGCAGTGATTTTGGAGCCCCCAAAAATAAAGTCTGACACTGTTTCCACTGTTTCCCCATCTATTTCCCATGAAGTGATGGGACCAGATGCCATGATCTTCGTTTTCTGAATGTTGATCTTTAAGCCAACTTTTCCACTCTCCTCTTTCACTTTCATCAAGAGACTTTTTAGCTCCTCTTCACTTTCTGCCATAAGGGTGGTGTCATCTGCATATCTGAGGTTATTGATATTTCTCCCAGCAATCTTGATTCCAGCTTGTGCTTCTTCCAGCCCAGCACTTCTCATGATGTACTCTGCATAGAAGTTAAATAAGCAGGGTGACAATATACAGCCTTGACATACTCCTTTTCCTATTTGGAATCAGTCTGTTGTTCCATGTCCAGTTCTAACTGTTGCTTCCTGACCTGCATACGGATTTCTCAAGAGGCAGGTCAGGTGGTCTGGTATTCCCATCTCTTTCAGAATTTTCCACAGTTTATTGTGATCCACACAGTCAAAGGCTTTGACATAGTCAATAAAGCAGAATAGATGTTTTTCTGGAACTCTCTTGCTTTTTCCATGATCCAGCAGATGTTGGCAATTTGATCTCTGGTTCCTCCGCCTTTTCTAAAACCAGCTTGAATATACTTTGTATAAAACATAACTAATAAGAACTTCCTGTATAGAACAGGGAACTCTAATCAGTGCTCTATGGTAACCTAAATTTACAGAAAATCCAAAAAAGAGGGGATATATGTTTATGTATAATGGATTCGCTTTGCTGTACAGCAGACACTAACACTTTTGTAAAGCAATTCAGTTCAGTTTAGTCGCTCAGTTGTGTCTGACTCTTTGCAACCCCATGGACGGCAGCACGCCAGGCCTCCCTGTCCATCACCAACTCCCGGAGATTTCTTGAACTCATGTCCATCAACATCCAACCATCTCATCCTCTGTCATCCCCTTCTCCTCCTGCCTTCAATCTTTACCAGCATCAGGGTCTTTTCCAGTGACTTAGTTCTTCACATCAGGTGGCCAAAGTATTGGAGCTTCAGCATCCATCCTTCCAATGAATATTCAGGACTGATTTCATTTAGGATTGACTGGTTTGATCTCCTTGCAGTCCAAGGGATTCTCAACAGTCTTCTCCAACACCACAGTTCCAAAGCATCAATTCTTTGATGCTCAGCCTTCTTTACCGTCCAACTCTCATATCCATACATGACTACTGGAAAGACTATAGAGCCATAAATTTACTCTGTGGTTTTTGCCTTTATCCCACATAATTTAACAAGATATGTTCATTTTTTCTTGAGTTCTACAGATTCTGTATTTTTAGCTGCTTTTTTATAAGAAATTCTTTTCTACTTCTGAGAGATTTGATTTGCATTTCTTATTTAAAATAGGAAATATTTTGGACAAGAAAAGTTCTTGTCCTTTGAAATGTAATAAGAAAATATGCTCATCTTATTTCAGTTTAATGGGATTTTGCTATAGGTCTTAATAATTTATAGATAATTGATTAAAAATATCCCATGGAAATTTGAAAAGCATATGTATTCTAGGTTAGTTGGTTACAGAATTATCAATATATTAGTCAATTCAGACTTTATTAAATTTATATATCTATTTGAACTGATAGTTTCTGAGAGAAAGGTATTATAAAATATTTCTTCATGATTAAAGCTCTATTAGTCAGTTTCTCCTCTGACCACATTTTCTTCACAGCTGAAAAAATAGTTTTAAATAAATGCAATATTCTTCCATGCCTTTTTATCACACTTAGAGTCAGCTTGCTGCTGTTGCCTTACCCAATATTATTTTAGTCTATAGGGCACAGTTGCTTCTTCCCTCAGAGCCTTTGATTTTCTGAAATACTTCCACCTCCTTGCCTCCCACACATATACCTTGTTTTTGGCATCTTTACTCTTCTGCTTCCCTTTCATTCTATAGTTTCAGGTACCTAATATGTTTCTCCCTCATAAATCCCTCCCAGAATTAAAATATATTTTTCCTTGAAGATTGGTTTTCATAGGAAAATTCTTTTAATTTTTCTCTGGACATAAAGGTTCCTTTGTGACTTTTAGGAATATATATTTGCCAAGAAATGAGAAACTCTCTGGGAGTTATGCTTTCTTTTATCTTTAATTTTCAGCACTTAGGACCAGCACACTTCTTTGCAATTTTAATGATATCTGCATGATGTCTTCCAGAAAAACCCTAAAATTTACTTCTTTGATGGCCATTCATAGTTTTACAGTGCTACAAAACAATTATTATTTTATATTTCTCTTCCTTTTATTTTATTGAAAGGTCAAATGAGGTAAATAATTTGAGCAGAATTTATTACATAGAGCTTCAAAATTTAAAAGCTAAAAGAACCCTTGAGAAATGGGTAGTAGATAACGAAAGGGAAAATGCTTTTCGGCCTTTTTTGAGTAAATATATTTAAATTTGATGCACTTGTACTACATATTATGTTGATGTGTTTATCATCACTTGTTTATTTGAAATATATTTACTTGTTAATAGGAGATCATACTTTTTATATATCTTCTACTTATATTTTCTGGCCCTTAAAGATATGAAAAAAGTTGTTAAAATTTACTCATGACAGGAGAAATGCCAATTAAAATTACACTGAGATACTATTTCTCCTCTATCAGATTGGCAAAAATCCAAAAGTTTGACATCTGTTGGCAAGGCTGTGAGAAAATACACACTCATATATTGCTCATGATAATAAAAAATGGTACCACCCCCATGGAATAAAATTTGGCAACGTCTAACAAAACTATATAAACATTTACCCTTTGACCCAGAAAACTCATTTCTAGGAATTTATCCCAATGATACTCTGGAAAACTATGAAAGACATATGTATGAGGCTATTTACTGCAGTTATTTATAGTAGCAAAAATTGGAAAGAGCCCAAATATTCACCAATTGGTGTCTGATTGAATATGAACTAATTACATTCATACAATGGAAATAGGTAGCTGTAAAAATAAATAAGGGATGTTTTTATATACACATATGTAATAATTTTCAATACATATTTTTAAATGAAAAAGAAAAGTAACTTGGAAAAAACTGTGTATACTTATCTATAGGACAGGAAAAAGGAATAAGATCTAGATATTGAAGATTAAAAAGTTATATATCTTATTTTATAGAGCTGACTTTGTAATTTGAGTATTATTTTATGGAAATATGAAAAATTTAAATCAAAATGAAAAAATGCAAAAAGTTAAACACAAAATTTAAAAAAAGACAAATGAGTCTAAGTCTGTAGTAAGCTGTAGGCATAACCACCCAGAAAATAATTAATGCAAGAGATTAAAATATAGTGCATCAATTGAAATTTCTTAGTGAGTTACATACTAAAAACCAAAACAACAGAAACAAATTAAACTGTTTTGGTAATCTACTCTTGGTGTTGTTATTTTGTAACTATTACATATGTATAGTAGGAAAAAGTACATTAATATCTTTAGGAACTAAATTCTTGGTATAAGAGAAGAGAAACAGGTATAAGATTAAGGGAATTAGAGGCTCAGATTCTACATTTGAGTTAGAAATATTGATATGATATCATATGTATTTTCTCTTAAAAGCACAGCAAAAGCAAGCAAACATATTTACTAGATTTGTCTACTGAATAGCCTAGAAACCACTAACAGCAATGAATACGTACATGCCCACAGTGCGGTCTCAATTTCCAATAAACAAAGCAAGACTCCTTGGTTTGTCTGAATGTGACTGAATTCCTTGGCTGAATCCATGTCTGAGGCAGGACAAATACAAGGTAATCCTGGAACATCATGTCCAATAAGAAAGCAAGGTCAGTCAGTTCAGTTGCTCAGTTGTGTCTAGCTCTTTGTGATCCCATGGACTGCAGCACACCAGGCTTCCCTGTCCATCACCAACGCCCAGAGCTTGCTCAAATTCATGTCCATCAAGTTGGTGATGCCACCCAATCATCTCATCCTCTGTTGTCCCTTTCTCCTCCTGCCTTCAATCTTTCCCGTTATCAGGGTCTTTTCCAATGAGTCAATTCTTCACATCTGGTGGCCAAAGTATTGGAAAAAGCAAGGTAACTATTTAAAAACTACAGAACTCAAGAGCCAACATGAAGAAATCTCTTATTGGCCAAAGACAATCAAATTTAAGCAGTAATAACTGTAAGGAGTTGGAGGGCTTCCCTGGTGGCTCAGTGGAAAAGAATCTGTTTCCCCATATAGGAGACTTGGGTTCAATCCCTGGGTTGGGAAGATCCCCTGGAGGAGGAAAAGATGATCCATTCCAGTATTCTTGCCTGGGAATCCCATAGACAGAGGAGCCTGGCGGGCTACAGTCCCTGCGGTAGAAAAAGAGCTAGATATGTCTTAGGGCAAAACAACAATAACAACACACAAAGGAATTGGAACATGTGTAATATGTTTATAAATACATAAATAGATAATAATAATTAGAGAAAAAAATCTCATTGGTCACCTCTGAGAATGCTAAGTAAGCAATTTAAGAATTCATTTGCCTGTTCTATGTGAAGTAAAATCTCTGTTTTTCTTATTTTAGGAAAAGTCTTCTCTTAATATAATTGTTCCAGTTAGTAAATGTGAAAACAGAAATAGAATACCATAATTTTTAATCCTAAATGAAATAATGGATTTAAGCATTGATTATAAATAGATCCTAACATAAAAAATAAACAGAAGCAGTAATTATGAGCTTTCTGAAAGAAGCTTCTACTTATAAAGCAGTCTTGCAAAAAAACAAAAAAACACCAAATGATACAATCGTATCAAGACTGCACAGATAATAAATAGTTAACAGAGGAGGCACAAGTGTACTAATCCTTGCTAAAGCCTGTTTAAAGTTGATCTTTGACTGGTATCTGGAAGCTTGGGTGTCGAGAGAGTTACCTCCATTCCCTGATAAGAATGCCTTACTGTGCCTTAACTGTTTGAATTAGCTGACTAACACTTAATACCCTTTCTTTCTGGGTGTCTGAAATAGTGGTATGTGCAAGGCAGAAGGTGCCTGCATGAAGTGTAGTTGTTCAGTAACTAAATTGTGTCCAATTCTTTGCAACCCCATGGACTGCAGCACACCAGGCTCCTCTGTCCTTCACTATCTCCCTGAGTTTGCTCAAATTCATGGGCATTGAGATGGTGATGCTATGTAACTATTTCACTCTCTGCCACCCTCTTGTCCTTTTGCCTTCAATCTTTCCCAGTATCGAGTCTTTTCCAGTGAGTTGATTCTTCACATCAGGTGGCCAAAGCATCAGAGCTTCTGCATCAGTCCTTGCAATGAATATTCAGGGTTGATTTCCTTTAGGATTGACTGGTTTGATATCATTGCAGTCCAAGGGACTCTCAACAGTCTTCTCCAGCACCACAGTTTGAAAGCATCAGTTCTTTGGTGCTCAGCTTTTTTTATTGTCCAACTTTCACATCCATACATGACTACTGAAAAAACTATAGCTTTGACTATACGGACCTTTATTGGCAAAGTGATGTTTCTGCTTTTGAATATGCTGTCTAGGTTTGTCATAGCTTTCCAAGCAGCAAGCATCTTTTAATTTCATGGCTGCAGTCACCATCCACAGTGATTTTGGAGCCCAAGAAGAGAAAATCTGTCACTGTTTCCACTTTTCCCCCTTATATTTGACATGAAGTGATGGGGCCAGATGCCATGATCTTAGTTTTTTGAATGTTGAGTTTCAAGCCAGTTTTTTCACTCTCCTCTTCGACCCTCCTCAAGAGGCTCTTTAGTTGCCCTTCACTTTTAGAGTGGTATCATCTGCATATCTTAGGTTGTAGATAGTTCTGGCAATCTTGATTCCAGCTTGTGATTCATCCATCCTGGCCTTTCCCATGATGTATGCCGCTGCTGCTGGAAGGGCTTCCCCGGTGGCACTAGTGGTAAAGAACATGCCTGCCAATGCAGGAGAACTAAGAGACACCGGTTCGATCCCTGAGCTGGGAAGATGCCCTGGAGAAGACAATGGCAACCCACTCTAGTATTCTTGCCTGGAAAATCCCATGGACAGAGAAGCTTGGCAGGGTATAGTCCATGGGGTCACAAAGAGTTGAACATGACTAAAGTGACTTAGCACATGCTGCATATGAGTTAAATAAGCCTTGTTGTACTCCTTTCCCAATTTGCAGCCAGTCAGTTGTTCCATGTCTTGTTCTAACTGTTGCTTCTTGATCTCCATATAGGTTTCTCAGGAGGCAAGTAAGGTGGTCTGGTATTCCTATCTCTTTAAGAATTTTCCACAGTTTGTTGTAATCCACACAGTCAAAGGCTTTAGTGTAGTCAATGAAGCAGAAGTAGATGTTTTTCTGGAAGTCCTTTGCTTTCTCCATGATCCAATGAATGCTGACAATTTGATCTCTGGTTTCTCTCCCTATTCAGAACCCAGCTTGTATATCTGGAAGTTCATGTAATGCTGAAGCCTAGCTTGAAGGATTTTGAACATAACCTTGCTAGAGTGTGAGATGAGTGTAATTGTGTTGGTAGACTGAACATTCTTTGGCATTGGCCTTCTTTGAGACTGGAATGAAAACTGACCTTTTCCAGTCCTGTGATCACTGCTGAGTTTTCCAAGTATCCTGACATATAGAGTGCAGCACTTTAACAGGATCATCTTTTAGGATTCTAAATAGCTCAGCTGGAATGGCCAGCTGAGCTATCAGCCCCTAATAAAAACTTTAAACACTGAGTTTCTAGTGAACTTCCTAAGTGTATGGCATTTTATGTGTGTTGTCACTTGGTGGCTCAGATGGTAAAGCGTCTACAATGAGGGAGACCAGGTTCAATCCCTGGGTTGGGAAGATCTCCTGGAAAAGGAAATGGCAACCCACTCCAGTATTCTTGCCTGGAAAATCCGATGGACGGAGGAGCCTGGTAGGCTACAGTCGATGGGGTCGCAAAGAGTCGGACACCACTGAGCGACTTCACTTCACTTGCTGCTAAGTGAATACTGTGTGAGTGCGGTGGGAGAGGGCTCTTGCAAGCTTGCACCTGGAGTCCCCATGTATCTTTACCATTTGTTGACTTTCTTTATATCTTTTTTGGGTAATTAACCATAGACACAAATATGACTATATGCTGAGTCTTGTGAATTTGCCTAGTGAATCACTGAACCTGAAGGTGATCTTGGAGATCCCAACATAAAGACTCTGCATGTTACCACCAGTCTACGGAAAATACATAGACCACGGGAACATGTAAGTGACCCCACAGTAATACAAGCAGCAGAGTACAGAATGTGGAAAGCTCTACAGTCTCTTTAAAAAAGAAACTGTAAAGGAAACAAAGAGGAAGAAAAAATATACTAATTAAAAGAGATTAATGAAACATTTAGAGATGAAATAAACTGATCCTTGGGATTGGTTTTAAAGTAATTCTATAGTGGTAGTGGTAAAAATCAGATTAATTTAGCTTATATTTCAAGAATTTAGAAAAGCACTTTGAGGAGTCTTAAGAATAATCAAGATAAGGGATATAATATATATCAAAATGAAACAAATGAAATGTAAAACAAGAGAACTGAGGAAGGTATTAAAAGAAACCATTGTGTTGACTTCTTTTTGGATCAGCTGTATCGATGCTTAGGCAGTTTAAGAAATCTCCCCTCTTATTCTGCACTTAGAACACTCTTGCTTTGGCTTGCTAGCCCCATTGTCCACCTTATAGCTTCAAAGATGTTCTCTGTTCCTGTGCTAAGGTCTTTCTGCTTCACCATAAAAGAATCCCACTGACCCCTTGATATGAACATGTTTCAATTTCAGTTTTCCTCTTAACCTGTTTTTTTCTTTCATATAATCCTATAGTCTATATTCTGTGGCCAGTGCCAGAGTATTAGGTTTATGTGGGAGGGAAGATGAAATAATTACATATTATAAAGGATATATAAAGTGCATGTATATAAAACACATACAGACATATTCATATGCATATTTATATAGCTAGATATATGTGTGAATATATATATACTTTTACACCAAAATGTGTTGATGATATGACTACATTGTATATTTTGCTAAAATCAGAATTTTTGAAACAAATTTTCTGTTAAAACATAAAATATTCCATAGATGCATAAGAAGTATCAATGTAAAACAAAAATAAACAATGAAAATGCATATACAGATATTACTGTACTATCTGCTTAGTTGCTCAGCCCTGTCCAACTCTTTGTGACCCATAGACTGTAGCCCGCCAGGCTCCTCTGTCCATGGGGATTCTCTAGGCAAGAATACTGGAATGGGCTGCCATGCCCTTCTCCAGGGGATCTTCCCAACCCAGGGATCAAACCCAGGTCTCCCACATTGTAGGAGGATTCTTTACCATATGAGCCATCAGGAAAGCCCAAGAATACTGGAGTGGGTAGCCTATTCCTTTTACCAGGGGATCTTCCTGACCCAGGAATCAAACCAGGATCTCCTTCATTGCAGGCAGGTTCTTTACCAGTTGAGCTACCAAGAATCATTTTAATTAAATATGACTCTGGCTGTTTATTAAAAAGAACCCTGGCTCAAGTGCTTTATGGATCTTCAAGAAACAGGTTCTTCTTTTAATATAGATTTTCCTTTGAGTATAGAGGAATTGTAAAGCAGAAAAGTGAAAGTGTTTATCACTCAGTCGTGTCCAACTCTTTGCAACCCAATGAACTACAGCCCACCAGGCTCCTCTGTTTATGGGATTCTCCAGGCGAGAATACTGGAGTGGGTTTCATGCCCTCATCCAGGGGATCTTCCCAACCCAGGGATCAAACCCTGGTCTCTTATATTTTTGGGTAGATTCTTTACTGCCTGAGCCACCAAGGAAGATGTAAATTCAATATCAAAGGCAGTTAAAGTTATAAAACAAGGAAAATGAATATCTTATATGTAAACATACATGCAAAGATACTTAAAATATTAGCAATTTCCAATCTTTATTTAGTTTTTACTCTTCCTTTAATAAAGGATTATATACAAGATATGAATTTACTTTTGATGCAGTCCTAGCTCCATACAAAAAGTTTGGATGTAAAAATAACATTCAACTTCATGATTTCCTAAATTGCTATCTTTAAAATTAACAATATGAATGAAATGGAATTGAACTCGTAATTTATGTCCTCCTTGATTTGTAACTAGGCAAATGTATTTAAATTTTCAAGTGTTTAACTTTAAAAACAATTCTTAAACATACATTTATTTGTAATTCAAAATTAAGATAACTTCTGATTTTATCAAATAAAAGATGAAGACTGTGTTGCTCTTCTCTACTTTGTTAGTTTCCTATCTATAATTCTTCCCATTCTTTGTCATCCTAATTTTTGTCATATTGATCCCTCTTTTCCTTTATAGTAGGCATCTCTCTGCAAATTTTGTCCCTTATGTTTTATCTTTAGGTACATTTATCAAATTATTGAGGATAGCATTTTCCAATTAGAGACTTCCAAAATATTTTGTTTTATAGTACATTGGTGTATTCCGTAGAAAGGACTCTTTCACAGTAAGGCTGGCTAGACAATGCAGAGATTAAACACAGTTACTCTGATATTCTAATTTAAAGGCATCTTTGTTGTTGTTGTTTAGTCACCAAGTCATGTAACCTTATAGACTGCAGCCCACCAGGCTCCTCTGTCCATGGGATTTTCCAGCAAGAATACTAGAGTGGGTTGCCATGCCCTCCTCCAGGGGATCTTCCCGATCAGGGATTGAACTGATTCTTTACCTCTGAACCACCTGGGAAGCCCAAAAGGCATCTTAAGGGAGAGTAACATAATTATAAATATGGTGAATTTTCTCTAGGAAGTTGTATTATGCAAAATTTCCCTTAAATTTTCAACTATAGAACCGATATTAAAGCCTAGAACATTTTTAATATTCCACAAAGTCAATGTTTTTCCAATAGGACAACACTGTTTTGGACTATCTCTAAATTTTTAACCAATATCAATACTCATTGGCAGTCAAACTTTCTTCCTCTTTACTCAGCTTTAAAATTTGATTACTCTCCTGGTAGCCTGGGGCAAATTTTTTTATTTGGTAAAAAGGTATAAAATGGTATATTTTCTGATACACTTCTTATCTTAAGATGACATTCACAATCAACAGCTTGATTGGGTATAAAATATTGAATCAACTGTTTCCTCTCAAAGCACCACAGATGTTTATTTTCTTCTGACATTGTAAGACCAGCTTAGCTATTCCTTTACAGTGAATCTAGCTTTATGCTTAAGAATCAAACATTTTACTAGAATATGTCTACTTTTCACTTTCATGCATTGGAGAAGGAAATGGCAACTGACTCCAGTGTTCTTGCCTGGAGAATCCCAGGGATGGGGAAGCCTGGTGGGCTGCCATCTATGGGGTCACACAGAGTCAGACACAAATGAAGTGACTTAGCAGCAGCAGCAAGCAAGTATCTCTCTCTTTTGTTTTTCTTGATTTATAATGGCGGACATTTTCAATTTCTTTTTTTGGTAAATATATATATTTTTAATGTGGACCGTTTTTAAAGTCTTGAATTTTTTTTTTTACAACATTGTAATATTGCTCTGTTTTATATTTTGTTTTTTTTTTGGCTACAAGGCATGTGGGATCTTAGCTCCCTGGTCAGGAATTAAACCTGCATCAATTGCACTGGAAGGTGAAGTCTTAACCACCAGACCAACAAGGAAGTCCCTTAATTCTAAATTCAAAACTTTTTAGATGAGAAGTGGTTTCTTCTCTTATACCTTTATTATTTTATTCAAATTGTTTGGATTTCTTCCTTCCTATTTCTATTTATTATATTTTGTACATTTGTTCTTTATCTTTATTTTTTTTTCTTTCATGATTTACATTATCTTATCCTTTTCTTCAGCATACTAGGAGTACTTTTCATGTTGGTTCTGTACTCTAATGATTCAAATTTTTCTGCAATGCCAAGGGGGCTCTTTTGGTGTCTTTGAGATTTGGGAGTAATTATTCAACCTCAATTGCTTTGCCTTTTCTCTGAAAAGATTTTTATATATTTACATTCTATAGTTATTTGATTAGATAATGAATGAAGCAACTTAGAGAATTCCAAGGTGATCTGTTACCATGAAAGAATTGTAGATAATGATACTCTTTAGAAGAAAACACTGTAATTTTGGAACTGAACCAAACCAGACCAGTCTTTAGGGTATGAGACCTCCTCCTCCCTACAATTTATTATTGTATGCTTCCTTCTTTCTCTCTGTCTCATCATCCTGAACAAATTCTACAGATGTGCTTCCCTGGTGCCTCAGAAGATAAAGAATCTGCCTGCCTGGGGAGACCCAGGTTTGATCCCTGGGTCCAGAAGATGCCCTGGAGAAGGGAATGGCAACCCACTCCAGTATTCTTGTCTGGAGAATTCTTTGACGAGAGGAGCCTGACAGGCTACAGTCCATGGTGTCGCAAAGAGTCAGACACAAGTGAACAACTTAATTCTTTCACTTTACCTTCTCTCTGTCTCATGATACTGAGCAAATTCTGTGGAAGGCTGTGCAGCATCACTAAGTTAGTCAAGGTGATTATGATGTGACTACTAACTTGTTTGTTGCTTGCTATAAAAGGTGCTGAACCCTTGACCTTATTTCCCTAAGCTGCAACCCAACCTACTATATTAGAGCATTCATCTGGCCTAGTGATAACCATGGACTTGAGAGACATGGGGAATCTGTGATACTATGATGACACATAGTATCGCTGAGTATTAAACTGTCTTATTCTGATGCAATAAGTGTTATTGTCTACACTTGATGTCTATGGAGGGGTAATAGGTATGCTCCTTGCTATCCTTTTTGAGGATTGGATTGGTCTTTGTCAGGGATTTTAAAGATGCTGAATGTATGTCCCTTGTCTTAACTCAAAATAACTTCAGTTCAGTTCAGTTCATTTCAGTCACTCAGTCATGTTGGACTCTTTGCGACCCCATGAAGCACAGTACACCAGGCCTCCCTGTTCATCACTAACTCCCGGAGTATACCCAAGCTCATGTCCGTTGAGTCGGTGATGCCATCCAGCCATCCCATCCTCTGTTGTCCCCTTCTCCTCCTGCCCTGAATCTTTCCCAGCATCAGGGTCTTTTCAAATGAGTTAGTTCTTCACATCAGGTGGCCACAGTATTGGAGTTTCAGCTTCAACATCAGTCCTTCCAATGAACACCCAGGACTGATCTCCTTTAGAATGGACTGGTTGGATCTCCTTGCAGTCCAAGGGACTCTCAAGAGTCTTCTCCAACACCACAGTTCAAAAGCATCAATTCTTCGGTGCTCAGCTTTCTTCAGAGTCCAACTCTTACATCCATACATGACTGCTGGAAAAACCATAGCCTTGACTAGACGGACCTTTGTTGGCAAAATAATGTCTCTGCTTTTGAATATGCTATCTAGCTTGGTCATAACTTTCCTCCAAGGAGGAAGTGTGTTTTAATTTCATGGCTGCAATCACCATCTGCAGTGAGCCCATAAAAATAGTCTGACACTGTTTCCACTGTTTCCCCATCTATTTCCCATGAAGTGATGGGACCAGATGCCATGATCTTCGTTTTCTGAATGTTGAGCTTGAAGCCAACTTTTTCACTCTCCACTTTCACTTTCATCAAGAGGCTTTTTAGCTCCTCTTCACTTTCTGCCATAAGGGTGGTGTCATCTGCATATCTGAGGTGATTGATATTTTTCCCGGCAATCTTGATTCCAGCTTGTGCTTCTTCCAGCCCAGGACTTCCCATGATGTATTCTGCATATAAGTTAAATAAGCAGGGTGACAATATACAGCCTTGATGTGCTCCTTTTCCTATTTGGAACCAGTCTGTTGTTCCATGTCCAGTTCTAACTGGTGCTTCCTGACCTGCATACAGGTTTCTCAAGTGGCAGGTCAGGTGGTCTGGTATGCCCATCTCTTTCAGAATTTTCCACAGTTTATTATGATCCACACAGTCAAAGGCTTTGGCATAGTCAAGAAAGCAGAAATAGATGTTTTTCTGGAACTCTCTTGCTTTTTCCATGATCCAGCAGATGTTGGCAATTTGATCTCTGGTTCCTCTGCCTTTTCTAAAACCAGCTTGAACATCTAGAAGTTCACGGTTCACGTATTGCTGAAGCCTGGCTTGGAGATTTCTGAGCATTACTTTATTAGCGTGTGAGATGAGTGCAATTGTGTGGTAGCTTGAGCATTTTTTGACATTGCCTTTCTTTGGGATTGGAATGAAAACTGACCTTTTCCAGTCCTGTGGCCAAATAACTTGGAAATTGTTAAAAAGAAGTGGAAAATGGAAGGTCTCTGTAAGGATATAGAATTTTGTATATATTTTGGCATACGGTGAAATGTTCTTATGCTAATTAAATTAATGGATCCATTTGCATCTGGTTGTATAAGTGTGGGCAGATGAAAGCTGGCTAGTCACAGTTCTGACAGGATTTCAGATCTTGACTCATGGTGAGCCTCATCAATTTGCCAATTAAGCCTCCTCAACTTGAGATCTTGAAGAATCAAGTCAGTCCTGACATACTATCCTGGAGTCTAGATCACAGCCTTAGAATCTCATGAAATTGATGTTGTCCCATATTGAGGGTGGGGCCATGTTTCACAGATGAGCTTAGAATAATAAAGGTTATGTATAAACTAGAGACATGTTTCATTAATTTATCAGAGATCCCCTTTCTGGAGAGGGTAATGCTTGTATTTGCTGCCCCTCATCAGGAAGACTGAGAAGGCAATGGCACCCCACTCCAGTACTCTTGCCTGGAAAATCCCATGGACGGAGGAGCCTGGTAGGCTGCAGTCCATGGGGTTGGAAAGAGTCAGACAGGACTAAGTGACTTCACTTTCACTTTTCACTTTCATGTATTGGAGAAGGAAATGGCAGCCCACTCCAGTATTGTTGCCTGGAGAATCCCAGGGACGGGGGAGCCTAGTGCACTGCCGTCTATGGGGTTGCACAGAGTTGGACACGACTGAAGCGACTTAGCTTATCATCAGGACAACAACTTGAAATCAAAGGACTGCTTTGTAAGGTTAGAATCAGAGTAAAGGAAGATGGTTACTTTGCCAACAAAGGTCCGTCTAGTCAAGGCTATGGTTTTTCCAGTGGTCGTGTATGGATGTGAGAATTGGACTATAAAGAAAGCTGAGTGCCAAAGAATTGATGCTTTTGAACTGTGGTGTTGGAGAAGACTCTTGAGAGTCCCTTGGACTGCAAGGAGATCCAACCAGTCCATCCTAAAGGAGATCAGTCCTGGGTGTTCATTGGAAGGACTGATGCTAAAGCTGAAACTCCAATACTTTGGCCACCTCATGTCAAGAGTTGACTCATTGGAGAAGACTCTGATGCTGGGAGGGATTGGGGGCAGGAGGAGAAGGGGACGACAGAGGATGAGATGGCTGGTTGGCATCACTGACTCGATGGACATGAGTTTGAGTGAACTCTGGGTTTGGTGATGGACAGGGAGGACTGGCATGCTGCGATTCATGGGGTCGCAAAGAGTCAGACATGATTGAGCGACTGAACTGAACTGAAAGGAGGATGGCAGTGTGTGAGCTAAAGGAAGCACCTTGTCTTTCTTTTCTGGTGCCTCAGTTGCTCTGGTTCTGAAGAATTCCTGACCTTGGCATATTATCAGTTTTAAAATGTCAGGCTTCTATTTTTCTATACTTCTACTGCATTCTATTCCTGTTTTGTTAATATGCCATTTCTTCTCAGATGTATCATTATGAAAAATTTAGCTATTTTCCCATTAAACATTTTTTTGGAATGAGGCCAGGAAATAAATATCTCCAGGTCTCACACTTAGCTGTAGAGACCTTCAGTCTCCTTAAGATGACTTTGCAAATATCTAGTTATGTTTATTAGATTTGAATTATCAGCCTTAGAGATTTCTGAATGTTAAAAATATACTATGGATATATGCCAATGTATAAACTCAACGTTGCATATTCTTCTTTACAAATGCATACAAATGGTCCAAATTTTAGTTATCCAACAAATATATACTTCGTATCTACTATGTGCTCAATATTTTTGTAGGGGCTAGAGATACAAGATTAGAATCAAGCTTTCCACATTTAGGGAACTCGCATTAGAGACAGTATGGACGTATATTTATAGCATAATTTCAGATAATGATAAGCTTATGAAGAAATATGAAGCCAGGTAAAAACTGATATAGCTGGCTAGTTTAGATGGTATCATGATACTCTAGATAGTTCTTAGAGCACAAAAGCTATATTGGGGATTTCATGAAACAAACATATATTTGCTAATTCTGTTATTTCCACTTTGATCATGAAAACATTGCAATCACTGTAATATGAATATGCAACATCTGTCAATAAATCTGACAGTCTCTCATCTTTGTGATTCGGACATAGTAGCATTGATTGGTTGCAAAAAGAAAATATAAAAAAAATCTTGTTCAAACGCAGGGAACATGTAAACACTTTGAGGACCCTGTTAACGGACTGACATTTAAATGTGTCGTGAAATGGAGTAAACGCCATAGAAATGCAGATAATGTTGAGAAGTTCTTGAACTTCAGTTGGTATATTAGTCTTCTGTTCTTTCATAGCCCATAAAAAGGGTGCAGCATACGGTAATGTGTCAAGAATTTTTTTAAATCCTATTTATGTGTATAAGTTCACAAAAAATGCATCTTCCTTTGTGTATTATATAATGATGCTAAAATGTGAGGTCATTTAAGGATTTGCCAAACATGGAAAAAAAGAAATATATTTGCAGTTTTTACAGTAGGATACAATTATGCTTTGGAAAAGCACTATTGCCTAAATACATCTTGAAAATATGCTTTTTAGAGGGAATGAATAGCATACAAATTCTGATTTCTTTTAAGTCATCTTGAAAAATGGACGACAGACACACGAGCTGAGCTTTAATAAAGTGCTAATTAGGAGTGCATGCCACATTTGAATGGTAGTTATGTGAAATGTACAGAAATCTCAGCAGTAGAAGAATGGTGTGTGGCTTTTGGGGACAAGTTGTGACAGCTAGGTGCTGGTCCTTTGATGGCATGAATTTAAAACCTCATTTAATGCTGACAGGAACTTTGAGATTATCTATTCAAGCTCTCAATTTGCACAAGAGGAATCTAGGGCTTAACATCCTTAAGAGACCTGCTCAAAATCACATCACATGGCAAAAAAAAATCACAGCACAGGTCATCTGATGAATGAGTTTATGCTATGCCTCCAGCTGTCACTGCCTCACCTCCTCCCCAGCCCCAACCCTCCCACGGTTCACTTTTTAGCCATTTTGTTGAACTTCATGGCACAAGGGTGTAGAAAGAAAGTGAAATTCACAAATATATGTTATCCTTTTGTTTTCTAGATGCTTCAGCGAGCAGTTAAATGAGCTTGAGGGATTTCATGCCTTCTCTTTTTCTTATATCCTGCCATAAGAAACTTTAAAAATTCATAGTGTGACTTTTTAGTGCTATCAGAAATTGGAAGCTGGAGGAGCGCACTGGGGCAGAGCTAGTCAGAAAGAGAAGAGAGGGTGAAAAGGGGCCATCCCAGATACTGGGGTAGAAAATCATAGCTGCTAGATCAGTGATCATCTCTGTGGTGGTTTACTTTTCTGAATTTGAAAAGGAAACTATTAATCACTCTAGGTCTTCCCCCGCCGCAACCCCGTCCCTTTTTATAGAATGAAGAGGGTTGACTGGTTAACCTCTGTGGTCCTTTTCATTGTCACTAGTCAAGGACTGGGTCTGTATTCAGCCTTTTGGAAGTCTTATTGGAAGACATATG
Organism: Budorcas taxicolor; assembly: GCF_023091745.1. NCBI lineage: Eukaryota > Metazoa > Chordata > Mammalia > Artiodactyla > Bovidae > Budorcas > Budorcas taxicolor. The sequence continues at coordinate 100,031,145 of NC_068920.1, read as the reverse complement.
TAATTCTTGATAAAGCTTCTGTCACTTCTCCTCACATACAGCTAGAAAACATGGACGTCTGTTTTTAGGTGGAGATGTTGTTACTGATCAGTTAATAAGTCTGTTAATTTAGAATTACAGTCAACTCTTGATTAACCAGAATAAGACAACGGATGCAGAAAGGAGGGGTTTTCCACATGGTGCTAGTGGTAAAGAACCCACCTGACAATGTAGGAGACTTGAGAAACATGGGGTTTGATCCCTGGGTTGGGAAGATCCCCTGGAGGAGCACACAGCAATTCACTGTAGTATTCTTGCCTGGAGAATCCCATTGACAGAGGAATCCGGCAGGCTACAGTCCATAGGTTCATACTTCGCACAGAGTTGGACATGACTGAAGCAACTTAGCATGCAGGCATGCAGATGAAAGGGATACAGCATAGATAACTCCCTTTTGGTCATGTGTAAAACAAAATGCTAGTACAGCATGGTGGTTAGGTACATACAGTCATTCTTGTGTTCAAATCCTAGCTCTGCTCTTACTAGCAATGTGATGCTTGGAAAGACACATCAGGCCTTATATGAGCTGGCTCTTGACTGTACCCATGACTTAAAGTCCTGCTTTTTTTCTCCCAAGCATAATTTGCTTCAACCACAAAATCTTTCTTGCTCATCTGTGGTCAGGAAAAGTACGCTTCAACCTCAGGGCTTTTGCACATGTTGCCTTTGCCTGGACAGCTCTTCCTCTAGGTATCTACATGTAACACTATTCTTTCCCCACCCCCTCAGTTTGAGACAATTTCTCCAACTAATGCTAGAAGGGATGATAATGATAGAAACTCCCAATTTCTTACCCTGCTCCATGCTTCTTTATAGTCACTTCCTGGCATATTATATATGTTTTTGTTTGGCTATCTTTTGTCTACTCAAAAAATAAACTACTTTACTAAATAAATTCTTCGATGTAAGTCCCTGTTTCTTTCTTCCTTTCTTTCAGTTGCCTTTTCACCTAGGTCTAAAAAGTTACCTGGCACATAGTAACTGCTCAGTATGTATTTGTTGAATAAATACATGCTGGTACCTATAGAAAGGCTTCCCAGGTAGACCAGTGGTAAAGAATCTGGCTGCCAAACAGGACTCAGGTTCAATATCTCGGTCAGGAAGTTCGCCTGGAGAAAAAACAGGCAACCCATTCCAGTATTATTGCCTGGGAAATTCCACGGACAGAAGAGCCTGGCGGGCTACAGTCCATGGGGTCGAACAGAGTTGGACATGATTTAGCAACTGAAACAACAGCAACAACCTATAGAAAAGCCAGTAACATGAGTGGCTACATGTTGCAGCTCTGGGGAGAAAGACTGGTGATGGGTGAAGAGTACCGGTTTCTCCCCTGTCATCGAATATGACTGTTTTTGCTCTGTGTGTGTTACACTTGTTATAAATTATTTTAAAGAGATCATGTTTGATCCTATGCACATTTAATCTGTAGTTAATTTTATTTCTTCCACTTCAATTTACTTTGCATCTGATCATAAGTGGAAATGAGCCAGCAGAAAAGAGATGGCATCTATCCATGCTGTATCCCTGCAAGGGTTCACTGTTCTGGAACCTGAATGCCATGAACTCTCACTAATGACCATAGATACAAACCCAGGAAAATACTTTAATAGGAATTAATTGAAATGATACAAATTTTTTAAATGTAGCTAATGTGAATGTGAATGCAAATATAAGTAGATACAATCAATTTAAATGAAGCACACCAGACCATTCATGTGGCCACAATTCCTCAAGCCCCAGTAACTTTCAATATTTTCTGTATCTGGTTACCTTCATTTACGTCTCCTTGGCTGCTTGCCTTAGCATGGAAGAACTGCACTAGGGGAAAAGACCCGTGGCACGGTGGGCAACTCTGGTTAACTTCTTTCTCTGTCACCCAGCTGTTGTTCTGTCTTCCCAAGTGAAATATGTGGGGGGATAGAAAATATTTTCACACCTGTTTTTTCTTGATTATATATTACAGACATGGAAAATAGACAATGAACAAGAGGATATCTTTAAATAAGTTCATGGATGCATTTACATCAGTGAAAAAGTACAAAATGCTTTTACTCCCCCCATCTCTTTCCCCTCCTCTCTCTCTCACACTCACACACACACACTCCTCACACATCTGATTTTCCCTCACACACACATCTAATTCACACACACCATATACACACACACACACCCCACTGTCTCACCCCAGGACTCGGATGATCAATGCCCAGGCCCAGCCTCGCTCCTGCTGAAGTCACACGTGAGTTCTAACAAACCCCCCTCTAAAGCTGCCTCCTATTGCAGGCTCTTCAGGACAGGATGAACACATCCACCGAAAGTCATGTTTTCTTTGCATCCTAACTGAAACAGCATTAAAGGGGGAAATGGGCATTCAGCGCTGCCAGCTATAGTATCTCTCGTATCAGTTCACCAACAAGGCCTGGTAGGGACCTGCCGAGCCTCTGGATAAATTGTATTTTCCAAGGGTTAATTAAGCTGTCTTGAGCTTCTGCATGAAGAGGAACAAACTGGCACTTGCAGCGCTTTCTGAAACCTGCTGTCGACATTACAGTCCCTGCTGCTTTTAGCTGTATCGATCCGATGCCTGACCTGTGAAATCCTTGATGGCTGCTAACACTAGAAGCTTACTGGAGCTTTCCAAGGGAGCTTCGGGACAGCTTCTGTAGTCAGGTACAATTACCTATCCCTCCAGGAGAGCCAATTAGTTCACAAAGAGCTGGAGCAGAACAAATGTTTTGTATGTGATTTAGAATCCTAAAAAAGAAAGGAGAAAAAAGAAAAAAAAGGCTTTGTTCCATCTGATTCTTTTGTTCCTAATTTTATGATTATTGTTCAATTCACAGAGGTCCTCACGTTTCTGAAAGATAAGAACATGATAAACCAGATTTACTGTCTTCTCTCTTTAAACTATGAAAATCACCTTGTGTCATTTAAGATCTGGTTTCTGGACTAATTGTATGAACTCAAAGGCAGGAAACCCAAGTTTGTTCTACTTTCTGCATTTTAGAAACTTTTCCCCTAAATGGTTCAATAAAATTTAATCATAATGAATTGCTCCTTTAAAAAAGAATGGATGGCAACTATTCTGAAACTTGGATTTGAAGACAGACTGTTAAGAATAACAGATTTCTAGGTAGAAGTATGCTATACATACCCTGATATATATCAAAATTAGCATGATCGATTCGGAAACTACAGCTAAACTTTGAAGACTGTAAACTAAAGTGTGGTGTCCTTTGAATAAAAAGATGGTGTCATCTGTATGCCCTGAACTTGGCTTCTTTCCCAGTTGTAAGCATTACTAAGATTCTTATACTCCCATTTTCATTTTCCTTTGTAACTAGTGATAAGTATTTCTGAGCTAGCTGCAGGATGTGGTCTAACCATTAAACACATTTTTTTCTTTATATTTGTCTCTGAATACTGTTTTAATAATGCAGGGATCAATATGTTTTGGTACACTCAAAACATAGTGTACCAGTAGAATTAACTGCAAGTGGAATTTAATGCCACTTAAATTCTAGTGCCAAATAGCATCAAAACGAGGGGAAATGGAAATCAGTTATTACTTTTAATAATGGGGACAGAATTTTTAAAAATCTGGTTTCAAATATTATTTCAGAGTGAGGTAAGTCAGAAAGAAATATAAATATTGTTTGCTGATGCATATATATGGAATCTAGAAAGATGGTACTGATGAATTTATTTTCAGAGCAGCAATGGAGAAACACACACAGAGAACAGACCTATGGGTATGGGGAGAGGGGAGGAGGGATGGGGGAGATGTGTGGAGAGAGTAATGGAAATTTGCTGTATGAATCAGGGAACTCAAACAGGGGCTCTGTAACAATCTAGAAAGGTGGGATGGTGAAGGAGATGGGAGGGAGGTTTGAAAGGGAGGGGACAGGGGTGTACCCACAGCTGATTCTTGTTGATGTTTGCCAGAAAACCACAAAATTCTGTAAAGCAATTATCCTTCAATTTAAAAAAATAAAGTGGCAAAATATTTTTTCAATATAAAAATCATGTACATATATATGTGTGGTAGCTATGAAATGAACTTAGGTCAGAAGTTTTCATGTAGAGAAAAATGATATTCATTTTTTTTTAAATCACAGAAACCTTTGACCTCAGCTTAAAGTGAAAGTGAAAGTCGCTCAGTCATGTTAGACCCTTCGCAACCCCATGGACTGTACAGTCCCTGGAATTCTCCAGGCCAGAATACTGGGATCGAACCCAAGTCTTCTGCATTGCAGGTGGATTCTTTCCCAGCTGAGCCACGAGGGAAGCCTGTCCTCAGCATAGATAAAGATAATATAAAATTGATTCATGTTTCTGAAATGTAAAATTAAACTGACAGAAACAATTTACAACATCATTGTGTTTTAGAAATAAGTTATCTAAACTAAGATCAGTCTCTGGACCTAAACTAGAACCAAAAGTGCAAAGACAGTAAAAAGAAAATAAAAAAAAGAATCAGAGATTTCCCTGGTGGTCCCGTGGCTCCCTCCTTACCTTCCCCCACATCCATAGGTCTGTTCTCTATTGCTTCCCTGAAAATAAATTCATCAGTATCATCTTTCTAGATGCTACATATATGTGTCAGTGTACAATATTTATGTTTTTCTATCTGACTTATTTAATTCTGAAAAAATATTTGAAACAAGATTTTTAAAAATTCTGTCCTGTATGGCCAGGAAAAAATAAATAAAAATTTAAAAATCAGTCAACTGTGTTTTACCTTAGAGCCTTTTAGTAAAATATGTCTTTATTAATTTGTAATAAAGTAATAGTTGCACAGAGAGAAGTAAGAACCTGAAACAGACCTGTAGTAGGTGAAATTATAAGCCTGAAATTATAAGCCTCTCTCTTACAGAAGAGACCCTGATAGGAAAACATCATCATTGGAAAAGACCCTGATGGTGGGAAAAATAGAAGGCAGGAGGGGAAGGGGACGACAGAGGACAGGATGGTTGCACAGCATCAGTGGCTCAATGGCCATGAGTTTGAGCAAACTCTGGGAGATGGTGAAGGACAGGGAATCCTGGTGGGCTACAGTCCTCGGGGTCACAAAGAGTCAGACGTGACTGAGCGACTGAACAACAACACACAGAAGTAGAGGGCAGATGTTTGCTAATGTCTGTGTGCCTGGGAAGTTCCTGAGTTCTGATGGTTGTTCCACTGATGCAGGTGATGTCAATGAAAATAGATTCACACTGCCTAAGCTTCTCCATCAGAAGACATAATTGCATGAAGTGGGAGAGGAAAGAGTTCAAGCTTTTGTTGGTTTCTCTGTAAAATGGGTTGTGAACTCGGCATTAACATTTTTCTGCTGCTTCAAATGTCTTCCTATCTCTTCTATTAATGTCAAGTAGTGTTGAGAGCATTCAATTTGGGTGTTGGAAAGGAGCTGGTAACAGTGTCTAGTACTAGAGAGTCTAGCATACACAATTTTGTAGCTGGAAAAAAATGACCCTGCTTGATTCAGAGCTGAAGTCACGATTTCAGTTAGTAAGAGGCAAGCAGATGGTCTGCTCCATTGGAGGTCAACATTTTGGTTTTGGAATAAATGCTGTAAAAATGAGATCGAAACTACATGCTTAATTCCTCTAGAGTTCTCCCTTTTTCACTGATCATAGTCTTTTCCCATCCAGGTGATTGGCATGTGTTGGAAGCTGTGCTCTGAGAAGGCACTGGGTGGACATGCAAATCTTCACTTCCACAGAGAATTCAAATCTAAAGTTGGTGTCTGTAGCATAATCCTGAAATATGATGACTACTTATTTATTCATGTGTGGTACCAACACCTTACTTACTCTTCAAATATGGCTTTTATAAGAGAAAAAGCATTTTCAAAATACCAGTGAAAATTCTAATGACAATTTTTCTTTGTAATCATTCTTTGAAAGAGAAACTATGAGTCAGTAAACATCTCACTGTATATGCCTTCTGAATAGAAATTATGACTTTAGTTTTTCTTCAGCTATAAGAACAATCATCAAAAGTTAACCTAGAAGCTACAGATATGAATTAAAGACCATCAATAGAGCTGACAGTTTCCTATTCTTTTTCCACCTTCTTTTACTAAATTGTCTATTAAGAGGGAGAATAACTTCCTAAGGATTCAACTTGAAAGCTTTGAAACTGTTTAGCAGAATAAAGTACACGATGATCTTATTTTTCTAAATTATAACAGGCCTTAGAGCTACATGCTGAAGACACAATGTTCAAAGAGGATCCCAAATGACATTTTAATGTTTGAAATATCAGTGTTCCTAATCTATAACACAATAAAGATTTGAAAACTGTTTTGTTTGTTTTTTTTTAATAAAGGAGTAGCAAGATGTTGAAACCTGGAGAACTTGTATCTGAAAGCTCCATTTCTAAAGTATCAAGAAGATTCTTCTCATTGGAAAATTGCTGCTGGTATTCATGAAATGCCTGCTTCTTTTTCCAACCAGAGCATAAAGAGTCCATGTTTTCACCCTCTGAAATGTGCCTGTAACTAGGACTAAGTGTGATTCTTCATATGAAGGCCTCAAGGCAGAGAAAGAATGGGTCTCCCAAACTTGAGTGATGGAGGGATTCAAATGAGAAAGTGAATAGAGTGTCAGACTCCAACACAGAAAAGATGAAGGAAAGAGAGTCAGACGGGAGAGTGCCTATTCAAGTCTAAATGTTTACTGCTTCATGGTCCATTAGGGCATCCTGGAAGGAGGCTCAGTGCAAAATAAACGAATACGATTCTAAACAAATAATGCCTTAATGCTGCAGGATGTTCACTTCTTTTTAAAATCTATTGTTATATGTTGAATGATATATTTATTATTAACAGTGAAAACATGACGCTCTTAGTCTTAGGGTTATTTCTACATTAATCCAAATTCAACTCTCTAGAAAAATTTCCTTTGTTTATAACCTTTGATCAGAACAACAAATAAAATCTCCCCAAAGGTAAGAAATTTGCCAAAATGATCTGTCTCCTTGTATCCAAATGACACTTTAACTTTTGCCTTCTAAATGTTCTCTGCTGTCTTTATTTCATTATAGACACAGGGGCAAAATCATCTATAAAAGCTAATAAGACCCACAGCATTCCCACTGCAGCTCAATTGCTCTTTCATTCATCATTTATTTAGCACAGGCTCATGATTTACTAGGCACTGTGCTAGGCACTGCATTGATAATGGTGAACAAGACACCCATTTCTTATCTCCAGTGTGCACAGACTAATGGGAGAGATTAGTGAAGTCAGATTGTAATAAGTGATTAGGAAGGGAAAAGTACAGAGGTGTGTGACAGCGTGCAGTGGGCACCAGTATGAGGCTGCACCCAGGAAGAATTCTCTAAGGAAATGATGTTGAGTATGTGATGTGAAGGAGGTATGGCTGTTAACTGGGGGTCGAATAGGGGGATAGGGTGGCAATTAGAAGCTTCCAAGAATAATATTAAGCAAAAAGGAGAAAATATTTGGTAAACTGGACAGAGCCAGCAAGTCTGAGCACACTGAACTACAGGGAGAGAAGTCAAAGATGAGGCTGGGGTGGAAGGCAGGATGTAGGCCATGAAAACCATGTGGTGCATTAAGTGTTGGCCTTTGCTCCTGCAGTAGCAGGAAGCCCTTGAATGGTTACAAGAGGAGTGACTTCATGAAATTTGAGTTTTCAAAATAGCACTTTGTCAAGCTATGGAGAATGAATACAGTCAGCAAAAACAAGACTGGGAGCTGACTGTGGCTCAGATCATGAGCTCCTTATTGCCAAATTCAGACTGAAATTGAAGAAAGTAGGGGAAAACACTAGACCATTCAGGTATGACCTAAATCAAATCCCTTATGATTATTCAGTGGAAGTGAGAAATAGCTTTAAGGGACTACAGCTGATAGAGTGCCTGATGAACTATGGACGGAGGTTCGTGACATTGTACAGGAGAGAGGGATCAAGACCATCCACATGGAAAAGAAATGCAAAAAAGCAAAATGGCTGTCTGGGGAGGCCTTACAAATAGCTGTGAAAAGACGAGAAGCAAAAAGCAAAGGAGAGAAGGAAAGATATAAGCATCTGAATGCAGAGTTCCAAAGAATACCAAGGAGAGGTAAGAAAGCCTTCCTCAGTGATCAATGCAGAGAAACAGAGGAAACAACAGAATGGGAAAGATAAGAGATCTCTTCAAGAAAACTAGAGATACCAAGGGAACATTTCCATGCAAAGATGGGCTCGATAAAGGACAGAAATGGTAAGGAAAGTTATGACCAACCTAGATAGCATATTCAAAAGCAGAGACATTACTTTGACGACTAAGGTCCTTCTACTCAAGGCTATGGTTTTTCCAGTGGTCATGTATGGATGTGAGGATTGGACTGTGAAGAAGGCTGAGCCCTGAAGAATTGATGCTTTTGAACTGTGGTGTTGGAGAAGACTCTTGAGAGTCCCTTGGACTTCAAGGAGATCCAACTAGTCCATTCTAAAGGAGTTCAACCCTGGGTGTTCTTTGGAAGGACTGATGCTAAAGCTGAAACTCCAGTACTTTGGCCACCTCATGCAGAGTTGACTCATTGGAAAAGACTCTGATGCTGGGAGGGATTGGGGGCAGGAGGAGAAGGGCACAACAGAGGATGAGATTGCTGGATGGCATCACCAACTTGATGGACGTGAGTTTGAGTGAACTCCGGGAGTTGGTGATGGACAGGGAGGCCTGGTGTGCTGCAATTCATGGGGTCGCAAAGAGCTGGACACGAATGAGCGATGAACTGAACTGAAGTGTCAGGCCAGGTTAACTAGTTAAAGGTTTATGGCAGTGGCCTTTCTATCCTGAATTCTGTATACTATTTGTAAACTTATGACTGTTATTGCCTGGAGATAAACATGTGTATATAAAGACCCAGAACAGCTAGGTTTCAAACTACTCCCACTTCTCCTAGAATATTAGAAAATGTGGCTGCACAGGTTTGAATTCCTCCACGGGGACAATTTGTACATGAGGGCAGTTGGCTGGAGCCATGAAGTGGTTGCCTTTCTCCTCTAAGATAAGGCACCTGCCCTCCGGTTTTTCAGAGCCCCAACACCTGCATCACTCACCTGTCTTGTCCTATAGGCATTTATATTTCTGGCCTAGTCAGTTCATTGGACAGAGCCTGAGTGATGAACTTAGATTTTAAAGTAAAAATTATAATTTAGAAAAGAATGCGATGGTGATAAGTACCTAGAACACTGTGTCTTCTGAACACAGTGAAATTAACTGACTAGCAAAATAATGAAACATATCTACATATAAAAGTTAATGCACTTGCTAATTGATTCACTCAATAAACAATTTTTAAAAAACCCTTATTTTGACTAAACTAGAATTATCCCCAAACACTCAAAATTCAAAAAATTACAATGAGAATATGCAAATATAGAGAGCTGCCACGTCAATCTCATGTCATTCTTTCTGAGTGACAAACTGAAGTTGAGACATGTCATAAAAACATAATGCTTTCTTTAACAATATTGCTAACTTCCTCTACTTCTTTGGGGATAGGAAGTTACTGAAATGTCTTTAATATTGTGTCTTTTTTCCTTTATTACAACTTTGCTTTTCCTAAAAGGAAACTAAAGTCTATACATTTTCATGAATATTAATACAATGTATTAAATACATTTAACATTTCCTTCCTGTAAATAGGGGCCATTATACCTCCTTGCCCTTTTGAAGGGGGGCACGATGCTGTGACTTGATATGTTACTTAGAGGCTGTAGTATTTGTAAGCCAGTTTGGGAGCCAGTGTGTGATTTCTCACAATCTTTCTTTTCCCTTCCATGCCTTCTGCATCTGCAGCCATGAACCCCTTGTCTCATCTTGATAAGATGGCTTCAAGATAGAGTCTTTGCCAGGCTGGGTTCCCGGGTAATTCTTATTATGTTTATGCCCCTGAAATTAGGGCCTGCTTTTTTACCAACGCATTGCTCAGGTTCTCTCAATTAATACAAATGACTGCATTCAAAATGCTAACAAATATTGTAATTTATATTTTCCATATTTAAGGGTTGAAAAATCAGCATTCATAGCCTTTCATTTTACTCAGATAGGGCCTGTATTGTAGGGGTCCCTAACCTCCAGGATCTAATGCCTGATGATCTGAGGTAAAGCTGATATAATAAAAATAGAAATAAAATGCATAATAAATTTAATGTGCTTAAATCATCCTGAAACCATTCCCCCACCACTGGTCCATGGAAAAATTGTCTTCTAAGAAATCGACCCCTGGTGCCACAAAGGCTGGGGACCTCTGTTGTATTGTAAAGTTTTCCTCTCATGTTTTCTATCATCAAACAACTGTGTTGAAATCAAACTGAATTTTCTCCCAGTGGCTTTTCTTAATATTATACCTAATCTGGCCAATGAATCTTTAATAATGATATTCACTCCCATATTATCAACTGATAGTTTCACAATGTCTTTGTCCATTACAAGTTTTTATATCTTAGATTTCTACTTCCTAGAATTTAATTTTCACTTAGCTGGAGAATATTCTTGAGAATTGCACAGGGTGCATAGTTAGTAAAATATCTAAAGCTTCTTAATCCTTAAAATGTAATTTTGCCCTTACATTTGAATGGTAGTTTTCTTTCTTTTTTTTCTTTTTTTAGTACAGAAATTTGGTTTTGGCAATTTTCCCCACAGGAGTTTCTGAGCAGTGTTGTTATTTTCCATATGTAACTGAGAAGACACCTGGAAGTCTGTGTTTTTTACTCCTTGCAAGTAACTTCCTTTTTTCCTACTGAATTTGTGATTTTTTTTCTTTACCAATAGTGTTGACAGATTTTTAAAGGACTTCATCTTCATGATTCTAGAGTAATCAATAGGCTCTTTTCTAATTGACAAATTGTCTTTTCTAAGTTCACAGAAATGTGCTATCATTTCCTTGTATATTTATGATTCCGCTTGTAAAAAATTATTTTTGAGAAATACTTTCTCTTACCAGTCTCTCATAAATTTATTTTTCTGTCCTGTATTTTGGGAATATCCCTACTGATATTCCAAATAACCTTTCTTTAGCAAAACTAATAAACAATTTAGCCCCTGTTGTTTTTTGTTTATAATTATGGTACTAATATTTCTAATGTCCAAGAATTTGATAGCTTCTTTCTCACAGTAACCTTTAAAATTATTCTTTTGATAGAGGTGATATTCCTTTATGGTTTGGAGTCTTGAATTATATGGGAAAATAAACTTTTTATTCTATGTGTATCTTGGTTTTCAGCACTATTAACTTTCACTATCAATTAGATTTCATCTACATTGTATCTTCCATAAGTTCATCAAATATGATGATAGTATTTTTTCTATCAGGTTGTCTTGTATGATTACTGATTCATTCCTATTTTTATATTTTGCTATCATCTCAATGGCTATTAGGAGTTGGTAGAGATAAATTCATATGTCTTCAGGTATTTTGATACAATGTAGAAACTTCACATTTATAATATCTTCATATTCTAAATTTTTTTGGACATGCAGAGCTCTTATAATATGCATCATTTTCATACAAGCTGTCAAAGATTGTATTATGAGGTATTTAAGACTACAAGATGGTTTTGAGATATAAATTTCTTCAAATAACATTAGTGAAGTATATTCTGTGCAAGGGACAATGCTGAGGCAAGACTTTTCATTTCTACTCCTAATATTTTCTATCTCATTCGAGGCCATGATATGTTCTTCTCCAAGTTGTATAGATTATATTCCTTACCCCATGACCCAGTCTTGGTAGATAATGTTCTAAAATACTTTTTTGATAATCTTCTATCTCCATGCTTTATACTTTGCTGGGAGGTGGGGGTGGGGAAGGATCAGGTTAAAGTAACATTTATAATAATCCATGTAAGTAAGTAAGTAAATATGATTGGCATCTTCTATGCCATGACGAGGGGTCCGATGGGGGCTGGGCGTGGTGGGCGAGGAGGGGGCCTCTTTGGCATTGGTGAGACAATAGCCAAGATCATCAAGGATGACATCGGTGAGCGGTTTGCAGACGTGGCTGGTTGCGAAGAAGCCAAGCTGGAGATCATGGCATTTGTGAATTTCCTGAAGAACCCCAAACAGTACCAGGACCTTGGGGCCAAAATTCCAAGGGGAGCCATGCTCACAGGTTCTCCCAGTACTGGCAAGACGCTTCTCGCCAAGGCAACCGCGGGGCAGGCTCGTATGCCCTTCATCACCATGAATGGTTCTGAGTTCCTGGAGATGTTTGTTGGTGTTGGCCCAGCTCGAGTTCGTGACATGTTTGCAATGGCCCGGGAAAATGTTCCCTGTATCTTGTTTGTTGATGAGATTGATGCAATTGGCCAAAAGCGTGGCCGCAGGCACTTGGAAGCCAGAGTGAGCAGGAGAAAACCCTGAACCAGCTGCTCCTGGAGATGGACGGATTCAACTCTACCCCGAACGTCGTCGTGCTGGCCGGCACCAACCGTCCCGATGTCCTTGACCCAGCCCTGATGTGGCTGGGCTGCTTCGACCGTCAGATTTACATTTGCCCCCGCGGACATCAAAGGCAGGTCGTCTATCTTCAGGGTCCACCTGTGTCCACTCAAGTTGGACGAGAGCCTCAGAAAGGATGCCCTGGCGAGGAAGCTTGCGGCCCTCACTCCAGGCTTCACAGGTGCTGATATTTCTAATGTTTGCAACGAAGCCGCCCTGATCGCCGCCCGCCACCCAAAACCCTCTGTCGGGGAAAGCACCTCGAGCAGGCCATCGAGAGGGTCATTGGAGGCCTTGAGAAGAAGACAGGTCCTGCAGCCCTGTGAGGAGATGACGGTGGCCTACCATGAGGCTGGCCATGCGGTGGTGGGCGGGTTCCTGGAACACGCAGACCCCCTGCTCAAGGTGTCCATCGTCCCCCGGGGCAAGGGGCTTGGCTGTGCCCAGTGCCTGCCCAGGGAGCAATACCTGTACACACGGAAGCAGCTCTTTGACTGCATGTGCGCCATGCTGGGCAGCCGCGTGGTTGTGCAGCTGTTTTTCCGGCAGGTCAACATGGGGGCCCAGGACGACCTGAGGAAGGTCACCCGGAGTGCCTATGCCCAGATCGTGCAGTTTGGGATGAGCGAGAAGCTGGGCCAGGTGAGGTGCTGGTGGACAAGCCGTTCAGCAAGGCCACGGCCCAGCTCATAGACGAGGAAGTGCGGCGGCTCATTGGCTTTGCGCATGCACGCACCCTGGACCTGCTCACGCGCTGCCACGACCAGGTGGACAAGGTGGAAAGGCGGCTGCTGAAGAAAGAGGTGCTGGAGCTGGCCGACATTGTGGAGCTGCTCTGGCCACGGCCATTCGCCAAGAAGATCACCTACGAGGAGCTCGTGGAGGGCACGGGCGGCCTGGAGGAGGACACGGCCCTTCCCGAGGGTCTGCAGGGCTGGTGTGGGGGGCCTGCTGCAGGAGAGCCCAGCCTAGCGCCTCCGCCTGGAGAGCAGCCTCCATGACCCCCAGGAAGCAAATTAAACCACGTGTAACCCGAAGCAATGGCACCCCACTCCAGTACTCTTGCCTGGAAAATCCCACGGATGGAGGAGTCTGGTGGGCTGCAGTCCATGGGGTCGCTAAGAGTCGGACACGACTAAGCGACTTCACTTTCACTTTTCACTTTCACACATTGGAGATGGAAATGGCAACCCACTCCAGTGTTCTTGCCTGGAGAATCCCAGGGACGGGTGAGCCTGGTGGGCTGCTGTCTATGGGGTCTCACAGAGTCGGATACGACTGAAGCGACTTAGCAGCAGTAGCAGTAGCAGCATGTAAGTATGAAACAGAGTGCAGTTTCTTTCCTCCATGAGATTCAGTCTACATATGCTGTCTTTTGTGCAGAAAATTATTGGCACTTTCAGTAGGCATTGTCTTGTCCTTTCTTCCCCACTAGTGATGAAGAACTCACCCTTGCACACTGAGAATCACATGTCAAGTTCCAGCAAGTCCATGATTTTAATATGTATAAGTGGACCTGGAGATACTCAGACCAGGAAACTGAAGCTATAATCATGAGCATCATACTGCTATTCTGAACTCAATAGCACTACTAAAAAGACAAAAGATAGACCTCATATTTTTAACGTGCTTACTTTAGAAACTTGTAAAAAACTTTCCTCAAAAATGTAACTTAGCTTAAGAAAAAAACAATTATGGCATTTTGAATATTCTGCTTAGTAGAATGGAAAAAAAAATGACCTTGAGGGCATTACATTAAGTAAGATAAGTCAGAGAGAAAGACAAAAATACTGTATAATATCACTTATATGCAGACTATAAAACAAAAACCAAAAAAACTGAGCTTGTAGAAACAGAGAATAGAATGGTGGTTGCCAGGGGCTATGATTAGGGAAACTGGGGAGATGTTGGTCAAAGGTTATAAACTTGTAGGTGGAAGATGAATAAGTTCTGGAGATCTAAGGTACAGCATTGTGATTATAGTTAACAACACTGTATCATAAACTTCAACATTTCTAAAGACTAGATCAGAAATCTCACCATTATGTGACATAATAAAGATAGTAGCTTAAGCTATGGTGATAATCATATTGTAATATATACATGTATGAAATCAACATATGGTACACCTTAAAAATATGTGTACATCTAATACATAACTGCAAGGAGATCCAACCAGTCCATTCTGAAGGAGATCAGCCCTGGGATTTCTTTGGAAGGAATGATGCTAAAGCTGAAACTCCAGTACTTTGGCCACCTCATGCAAAGAGTTGACTCATTGGAAAAGACTTTGATGCTGGGAGGGATTGGGGCCAGGAGAAGAAGGGGATGACAGAAGATGAGATGGCTGGATGGCATCACTGACTCGATGGACGCGAGTCTGGGTGAACTCCGGGAGTTGGTGATGGACAGGGAGGCCTGGCGTGCTGCGATTCATGGGGTTGCAAAGAGTTGGACATGACTGAGCGACTGAACTGAACTGAATACATATATGTCAGTTACATCTTTTAAAATGATACGCATTCATTAAAGAAATTCTGTTAAAAATGGAGTAGCCTTGACTAGATAATTTAACCAGTCTAGACTTTACCTCCTTCATCTTTAAACTGAAGGGGTTAGGTTAAGTGACATATACCTCTCCATCCTGCAGCCAAGAGATTAAAAGATGCTTGCTCCTTGGAAGAAAAGCTATGACCAACCTAGACAGCATATTAAAAAGCAGAGACATTACTTTGCCAACACAGGTCCATCTAGTCATAGCTATGTTATTTCCAGAAGTCATGTATGGATGTGAGAGCTGGACCATAAAGAAGGCTGAGTGCTGAAGAATTGATGCTTTTGAACTATTGGAGAAGACTCTTGAGAGTCCCTTGGACTGCAAGGAGATCCAACCAGTCAATCCTAAAGGAAATCAGTCCTGAATATTCATTGGAAGGACTAACGCTGAAGCTGAAGTTCCAATACTTTGGCCACCTGATATGAAGAACTGACTCACTGGAAAAGACCCTGATGCTGGGAAATATTGAAGGCAGGAGAAGGGCAAGATAGAGGATGAGATGGTTGGATGGCATCACCAACTTGATGAACATGAGCAAGCTCTTGGAATTCTTGATGGATAGGGAGGCCTGGCATGCTGCAGTCCATGGGGTCACAAAGAGTTGGACACGACTGAGCGACTGAACTGACTGACGTCTCCATCCATGCTAAACACCCTTTCCACTACTTAGAACTCATTGGAAATATAATGAATCACTAAAGATATCATATTAGTTACTTTCTTCAATAGTTCAAGATTTCTAGAAGATTTGGGTAAAAATATGTATACCATAATTATTTCTACTCTGGTGTTGAAAATCTCAGTAATGTCTGGCCAGGAGAATGGAGATCCATGACTTGAAGCTCTTATATTAGTAAGGAGTAAACAGAATATAACAGGAATACAAATAAAGTCAAACAGATGAATTTCATTGAGAAACCATTGTGTTTTGAAGACTGAAACAAGTTTTGGTGTAATGAGATGGCATGAAGGTAGGATGGGAGAAGGTATGAGAAAATATAAAATGAAAAATCTTGCATGGAAAGATCTGAAATCATGTTATCTTATGTAAAGTTATCATCCTCATGATAATAAATATCTGTTCAGTCTCTCTGAAGAATCCTTTTACTTACAATTCAGATTATGGCAGTAATATTAGTCTACTATTTTTTTTTTTTGTAATGCACAAATAATAGAGTTTATAGTCAGAAGGCATTTTTTTCCTCTACCTTTCTTTCTCCTTCTGCTCATCCTGATCTGGTGGAAATGTCTTCCTCTCTTAGTGTGGCTGTCAACAAGTCACTCATATATCACTTTCTTTACCTATAAATGAGTATCACATTTAACCTTCCTACATCACAGAAAGAGTGTGAAAGTAAATAAATGACTCTACATGAAAGATGAACTACAGGAACTACAATAACTTCCTTAAGATGTAAGAAAATATTTTTCAACACATAACTGCAGTTTTAATATTTTGCTCAAATGCAATAATAATTGCCATATTTCTTAGGATAGATTCAAAACAACTTCCTTTTCTTCATTGCTAGAACAACCCAGTACATTCCTGGATTAATGACTCAAAAAGAAGATGTCTTATCAATAGATACAGTCCATATGTAGACACAGACAATGAGCCAAAGGGAGGTAAATCCATCATGAAGAAATGTGATAAACTCTCAAAATGAGCTTATAAGGAGAAAAATTGTTACTTACAACCAAGGCAAAAATAAGCACTAATTTCAAAAAATACAGATAAGAGATAAAGCAAATTCTCTTTTCTTCCTTATAAGCAGGTCAAAATTAGCTTTAGAGGTGGTGAAATAAATGTGTAATGCTCTTAGTTTCTTGATCATCCTCTTCATAAATTAAAAAAAAAAATATATATATATATATTCTGCTCACCCTCTCTATACTTTTGAACCTAAGTTTTCTAAAATCTGAGGAGCTTGAATATAATTTGCATGAAGTTGTCATGGTCTCACATCCTTCTGTCCTTGGGGAAAGTAACAGACTGTAGTGTTATAAGATCCAGCTTAATAGAACACAAAAATATGCCAGATGTGGAGAAACCTCTGAAGAGAAAGAAAAAGTGTACAAGAAGGTCAGGAGATGGTATAATTTAGGGCCCACATTATTGAAATATTTCAGAAGGGCCTGACTTGATTGTCAATGCTAATGAAAAGTTGTATCACATCACCAACAGAGAGGACCATACAGAACAAGAGTGTGAACAATGGAACAGGAGCCCAACTCATGTGATAGATGCATTTGTGTCTTCAGATATATTTGTTGTCTGCTCTGGTAGGATCTGTGCTGAACTAAAAGTTACTAAATAATTTACCTGTAAGAAGAATCCCAAAATTGTTCTCAGTACTCTTTGAGTGGCTCTGTAACCCAGGTAATGAGTAATTAACAAATAAAAGTATTTTCCCCTCCCAGTAGTCTACCATGTGTTAAACTTGTAAAAACCAGGAAAGGACATCATTCACAAATTTGTGTGGTTGAAATGATTCCATGAGACATGTTCTAGGGTACCTATGTTATTGAGTATATGATATAAAATCAATATTATAATAAATTATCATTATACATACATATGTATACAATTTTTTAAATCTTTGGTGTCCTTTGACAGAATATCACATAACTATTAATGTGTTTTGGAAGGGAATCATTCCATTGAGTTATGTTTTTGAGATTTCTTGATCCATTTCTGCCTGGTTCCTCAGAAAATCATGACATCTTTGACTTGGGTGATAGTTATTTACATATTATGGCCATCTGTTCTTGTTTATTTAATAAGTGCCAGTTTCCCGGCAGTGATGCAGTAAGTAGTTTTAGAAAGACAGTGATACATGCTAAATAATTGAAAATTTTACTTAAAAAAACCTGAAACTCTTTACTATGGTAACTTGTCCTTGTATCATTTTGTGTATCTGTGTTTGTCAGAGAAATATGATTAAATAAGACCAAGAAAAAACTTTTTGGCATGTTGATTGCCAAATATGAGGGCTGCTTCAAGAAGATAAGACATAATTTACAAATTTCCTCCCCCTCACAGATCAGAATAGCCAGGCTAGAGTAAATTAGAGGTGATGGAGTCTCTCAGGCATTCCCAGCTCTGTCATACACAGGTGAATCGTGCCACTGCTGTTCTTACTGTGGCAATTTTACAGAAGTTTCTACAGAATCCAGACTGTTCATACATTTGGTTGGATGAAAGTATTGATCTTTAATTTTAGAATATAGTTTAGAATTCTTTGTTTTTTTTTTTTAAATCAGAACTACCATAATTGTAATTGTTTGATGTTTTCCTGAATATGAATTCTGACTCTCAACATTTGGCCCATGAAACACCAATTAACTAACAATCAGAGTTCTCTTAATGGGGTAGAAATTAAATCAATAGATGCAATAACATTTTTTCTGTTTCTTATGGGTCAGTGATAACATGATGTAATTCCAAAGACTTTTTTTTTAAACATACTCTTAGCTGTCATTCGGTAAACTATAAAGTTACTAAAATTTGCACATTAGTCGTACTTATTGAGCACTTGAATCAGAATTACATGAAGACATCTTTTGGTGCATCTTACGTGCAGTGCAGAAAATTCTCATTGTATGAGCACATGCATAAAATGTTGGAGTTTCTGCAAGCAGCAGAAAAAATAGTTTCCTTCATTTGTTCATGGCTTCTAGTAGCTATTTTTTTCTTTTGCAATTACTTAATAATAAAATATGAGCTGTCCCAGTGGCTCAGTGGTAAAGAATCCTTCTGGAATGCGGGAGACATAGGAGACACAGGTTCAATCCCTGTGTCAGGAAGATCCCCTGGAGGAGGGCAGGGCAACTCACTCCAGTACTTTTGCCTGGAGAATCTCAGAGGCAGAGGAGTTTGGTGGGCTACAGTCCATGGGGTCACAAAGAGTAGGACATGACTGAAGAGACAGAATGCACACATGCATGCAATTATAAAATATAGTTTTATTATAATTACTGTATTTTGGTGGGAGTTGTTTGGTTAACTCTAGAATCTGTAGGAATGCATATCTTAATTAATAATCTTTTGTAAATATATCTGGATTTTAAGATTGTATGTTTTGGAGTTCAGATATGCATAAATCATACCTCCCTGACAGGCAGATACGTACATAATCTGCTATCCATCATACATGATCATAGAGTGATAACTATGTTAATACCAAACCCTATTCACCTGGACATTGCAAACAGGTGAGCAGCAGGCCTTAGGGCCTTTTAAATCTCTTAATTTGTTCTAGAATATAATAAGAACTACTGCTCCAAATAATTTATTATGATAACTTGTATTGTCATGTCAAATCATTATTCACGTGCTTTACTGAAGTTGCTTCTTTTCATTTTATACTAAACTTTTTTCTCCAAAACACAGATAAACAATTATACTACAGATGCAACCAACATAGAATATTTTTGCTGTTACTGTAGCTTACATTTTGCTGGGTTTTTATTTAACATCACATTAAAGCAAAATTTGCTGTAATTGGTGGTCCAGGAGCACAATGTGTGCTTTGCCTACATACTGCTATTTTCCATCTTAGATTAAACAATATTCCCTTTTGATTGGGTATGGGACCATGCTAGTGTCTGGGGGAAGCTCAGATCCTCAGATCAGACAATCTGGAGCAACATAACCTCCACATGGCTAAGATTGGTAGGGCTAAACACTGCTTGCAAGTGGGCCATAATGTAAATTCCTTTGTTGGCTGAATTATCCTGAAATTATCGCTTGCCATGTCCTGCTTTGTTATAAGTAAGCCATACTGTGGTTGTACGTATCCTTTAATTTCTACATAATTTCAGTATTAACTTAATACATTTCATATAATCACATTAGAAAAAGAGCACTGCGAATGACTTTGAAGATCATTTAATTATTTATCTCTCAAACTAGGATTCATCTGGTATAATGAGGTGCTTGGGTTACTCAAAAGTACAATATTTTTAAAATATAAAAATATATTTATTGCATGCCATATCTTAGATATATTTATAGATATACAGATACCACATCTATGATATGGTGTACAATAAATAAATTTTTTAATAAATGGAAATTTAAAACATTGTTTTGGAGTGAAAAACACTTATATCATGTTTCATATAAAATTCAGATTTTTTTTGACAGTATATGAGATTTTAGAAAGATTCCTATGTGCAGCGGATCATGTTTATAGGCTGTATTTATTAGTTTTCTATCACTATCATAAAAAATTACAAGCATGGCAACTTAAAACAACAATCACTTAGTATCTTACAATTCTGTAGGTCGGAAAATTGTGACCTGATTATACTTGTTTCTCTGCTCTGAGTTTCATGAGGTGAAAATCAAGGTGTTGGATGGCTGAGCTCTTATCAGGAGGCTCTTGGATAAATCTGATCATTGGTAGAATTCATTTCTTTTTAACTGTAGAGCTGGGGACCTTCCTGCCGAATGCCAGCCAAGGGCTAGCCTTTGCTTCTCCATGTTTTCTGTATTCCTTCTCATGCTTTTCTATGAGTACCTGACCCTCCTCCAGCAAAGATGGGTCAAATCCTTCTCACAGTGGGAATCTTCCTGATGTCCCCTTCTGCTCCATCTTACTTGCCTCTTCCTGCTTTAGTGGAGAAAGTTGCAGGCGCTCTCGTCTTATGTGACTGATTCGGTCCACCTGGGTAATAAAGGCTACTCACCCTATTTTAAGGTTCCTAACCTCAATTACATATGCAAAGTCATTTGTCATGGAAAGTAACACATTAATAGGCTCCAGGAGTTTTGACATAGACATCTTTCAGTTCAGTCGCTCAGTCCTGTCCGACTCTTCACGATTCCATGGACTGCAGCATGCCAGGCCTTCCTGTCCATCATCAACTCCTGGAGTTTACCCAAACTCATGTCCATTGTGTCAGTGATGCCATCCAACCACCTCATCCTCTGTCATCCCCTTCTCTTCTTGCCCTCAATCTTTCCCAGCATCATGGTCTTTTCAAATGAGTCAGCTCTTCACATCAGGTGGCCAAAGTATTGGAATTTCAGCTTCAGCATCAGTCCTTCCAATGAACATTCAGGACTGATTTCCTTTAGGAGGGACTGGTTGGATCTCCATACTGTCAAAGGGACTCAGGAGTCTTCTCCAACACCACAGTTCAAAAGCATCAATTCTTCACTGCTCAGCTTTCTTTATACTTCAACTCTCACACCCATACATGACTACTGGAAAAACCAAAGCTTTGACTAGACAGAGTTTTGTTGGCAAAGTAATGTCTCTGCTTTTTAATATGCTATCTAGGTTGGTCATTACTTTTCTTCCAAGGAGCAAGTGTCTTTTAATTTTATGGCTGCAGTCACCATGTGCAGTGATTTTGGAGCCCCCCAAAATAAAGTCTGTCACTGTTTCCATTGTTTCCCCATCTATTTGCTATGAAGTGAAAGGACCAAATACCATGATCTTAGTTTTATGATTTAGAAATCATTATTTCACCTACCACAGACACACTCTTAGATGCTTGTGATAAAGCATGAAAGGCACTGATATTTCCATCTTAAAGATGAGGGAAGTCAGGACCAGAGAGAGGGAGGTGACTACTAGAGTTTATACAACCAGTTAATTATATTTTTGCAATTAGACCCTTATAATCCTGAATTCCAGTACAGTGAAATTTTCTACCAAAGCATGCTGTCATTCAACTTAATAAACTATTTATAACCTATGTAATATCATATTTAGACTTTGTCTCTACAATGAATGCCAAATAGAGGAGCAAAAAAAAAAAAAAAAAGAACAAAACAGCACAACAGCTGCAATTTGTAAATATTCAAATATTTATATTCGATCATTTAAAGACAATATTAGGATATTTAGTTCCCTTTTCTCACTTATTACCCCAGATTTTTGGCATTGTTCTGATCCAGTCTGAGCTTGGAAGTTTACTAAAGTGAGCCAAACTCTCAAAAATTTGAGTTCACTTGGTATTACCCAGAGAGAAATGTACTATATAGATCCTCTGTGATTTGCTGAAAGTTCACTGTTGATATTTTCTGTAACTATGTGCAAAAACATCTCTGTAGCAGTTATTCATTTTATAAATGCTATTGCACAGCTGTGGCATGCAATCCCATACTTCACAAGTGTAGTAGTACTCATAGATGAATCTATACAACTTCAGACTGGTACATCAATTTAACCTTGCACCACTGTGCCCAAGTAAAGCATGCTTTGAATTTTTCAATAATTCTTCCATGCATGGAAGGAAACCAGGTCACTACAGGGATTCTTTGGGGGACATGTGGATGTTCAATTCCAGAAGGAAACAAATTTGCCTCAAAGGGCTTGAACAAAATACAGGTAAGCTGATCCTCTACTTTTTCTTACTTTCCGTCTTTCCTCAGGCTCTCCTCCTTACCTTCCATTTGTAGCTTGGTTATGCTCTGTTTGCTCTTGATTCTTTTTCCAAAACCCCTGCTTTCCCTCTTAATTCTTACATGGAGTCAACAATAAGACTAATTAACTATAAAAGTATATAGAGCATGTATGTTTAAACCCTCCTATGGCAGCCTGTGACCACCAAATATTCCAACTACTCACTTATATCCCAGTTTTTCTTTCTTTTGGATTAGGATCCTATGATGAGGTCTGTTCAAGAGACTGCAGGTGGAAATGAAATGTGCCACTTCCAGGTCAAGGCAGTTAAGAACCAATAGGCCTTTTTTACTTCTTTCCTCCTCCACAAAATGGTGATCCTAATGTCCATGAGTTCCAGACAGTAAAGAGACAACATGGAAGAGGGTTGCTCAACCCATGGTGGATTTTGAATGGGCAAAAATGAAAACAAGACATTTTGTATTAAGCTTCTGAGATGTTTGCATTCAGTCTAGCCTATCGTGACCAATTCAGAAACTGGGAACACTAGTGGGGAACTGCCATCACAGAAATCTAGAATATATTCTATTGACAATATGGAAACAGACATTGGAGGCTGGAAAATATGGTAATCCTTGTTCTATAGTGACAAAGCATTTGAGAAAACTGTCATCAGTAGTAATTTGAGAAGAAGAACACACAAGTGTATGCTGAACTGGCAACCCCAGGTCAAGGTACTAGAAAAACAAACATCAGTAATGCATCTTAGTTATTCAGACTGTGTGTGGAGTACTATAAAAATGAGATTAGCTCAGAATTTTCTGGTTTGTAGCAGGAATGAAAGGAAATATAGGGTTCAGAAATGTGGGCTTTATAGGGCTGAAAAAACCTATCACTTCTAGAACCTAAGCAGTAACAAACAGTATTAATATAAAGTTTTTGAAGATTAAATGTCCAATAAACACTACCAGCTAGATTAAATGACTAGGGCCAAAAAGCAAAATAACTTTGAGCCTTCCCATTCCATTATGAAAGCCTTAAAATAGCTGTCTTTTGGGGGAAAGATAATGATAATGTTTTCCATTGTTCGGCAACAAATTACCACAAACATACTGGCTAAAAAGTATGCTCATAACTTACAATATGTAAACTATACCTCAATAATGCTGATAAAATCCCCAAATACCTATCTGTTTCCATGGCACAGGACTCTGGGCACAATTTAGCTGGATCCTCTGTTCAGTGTCTCTCAAAGCTGCAATCAAGGTATCCTCTGGGGATGAGTTGGGGTACATGGTATTGGTAGAATTAATTTCTTTGCATCATGCAATTCATAGCAATATGCTTCTTAAGGGCCAGCAAGAGTCTCTGAGGCTTCAAGTGTCTGACATGTGGACTTTATTTCAAGTTATATATTTATTGACATATAATTGACATCCAATATCATATTAATTTCAGGTGGACAGCATAGTAATTCAATATTTATATATGTTTTGAAATGGGAAGAAATAACTTGGCTGTGCACACCCAAGGGTTTTATTAATGCAGCGGTAGAGTGCCCTGTTTGTGCACTCATGTTGGCCTTAGGCCATGAGAGGAGAACGTCAGGATTTCATTTACTTGACGTTTCCAGCCAGGAGGTGGGGGGAATTAAAGTCCATCCAAAGGCTCAACTGATTAGGTCAGGCCCACCCAGGTTAACCTCCCTTTCGGTGAACTCAAAGTCAGTTTATTAGGGACCATAACTTCATCTATTAAAATGTCTTCAGCTTTACCACAAAACACAACTTAATCTCAGCACTGATCTCCATCACATTCAGATCTCAAGGGGAGCATATAATCCAGAACCTATCTTCCAGGGGTGGTAATCTCGGAGCCTGGCTTAGAATCCTGTTTACCACAGAAAGAGGCATAGAGAGATGGGCGAAAGAGAAAGAAAAGGCTATAGAAATTAGAAAGTTAGGAAATGGTGTAATCTGAAAACAGTATCTTAAAAATAGGTTTGAGCATGAAAACTAGCAATTATGTATTACTGGAATAAAAGATTACAAGCCTGCTAAGTTTTTAAGAGAACCATACTACCAATAAAAGCTTGACCTCAGATTTTTAGAGCCTTTGACTGTTTAAAATTTAAAACAATATTTTGGTCCCTGTTTTACAGAAGCAAGAAGTAGCCTGGAAGGCAGAGTGGCTACCAAGGAAGGCCTCTTCCCCTATGACTATCAAAAATGTAGTCAGGGAAGATATTGAAAAGGAAGAATCTCCTGCAGGTGCCTTAGGGGCTACAGAGAACAACGGGCAAGGAATTCCCTTCCAGAGTAGGATCAGGGTCTAATCAAAGAACCTCCCTACTCCCAGCATAACAGGTGTTTAGACTAATGATTGCTGAGTACTTCTCATTTGTTGTGAGTGAATGTTTCTGCCACAAAGTTCCTTTGTTAAAGCACTAGTTCCCAATACTTTATTTATTTTGGCTGTACTGGGTCTTCATTGCAGCATGTGGTCTTTGAGCGTGAGCTTAGTTATCCCATGACACATGGGATTTTAGTTCCGTGGACTAGGGACCCACATCCTCTGCATTGGAAGGTAGATTCAGAACCATTAGACCGCCAGTGAAGTCCCATTCCTAGCTTTAGAATGTAGGCCTTTAAAGAGGTGATTAATTTAGAATCAAGCCATTAGAGTGGGCACTAATCCAACCTGACCGGTGTCATAAAAAGAGATTTGGACACACAGACACCATGGATACACAGTACAAAAGCCACATAAGACAGAAAGAAGGTGGCTGAATGCAAGCCAAGGAGTGGGCCTCAGAAAAAACCACATTGCCAATACCTCAATCTTAGACTTCCACCTCCAGAACTGTGAGAAAATTAATTTCTACTGTTGTAACCACCCAGCCAGTTGGCTTAGTGGTAACGAATCTGCCTGCCAATGAAAGAGATATAGGTTCAGTTCCTGGGTTGGGAAGATCCCCTGGAGAAGGAAATGGCAAGCCATTCCAGTATTCTCACCTGGAAAATCCTATGGACAGAGGAGCTTGGTGGCGATAGTCCATGGGGTTGCAAAGAGTCGGACACGACAGAGCACGCATGCTGTAGCATTTTACTGTGGTAGTCCTAACAAAATAATATAACACTCTTCCATTTTTGTTTATCTTATTGTTCCTGCTTTCTTGGGGTGGGGTGGTAGAGAGAGGGCTTGGATAATGAAGATTTTTTAAATTTACTTTTTTTTAACTAAGGTCTCCAAATGAAAACCAAATGGAGAATCCTGGCGTTCCTGGACTTTGAGTTGGATGCAATGACTTTGGGGGACTTTGAAATATCTCCCTTAGAGAAGAATTAAATACATTCTGTGTGTAGGAAGGAGGAAGAAAATGGATATTGGGTGACAAGAAGTGTGGATTGTAACACTGACAATAAAACTTCACATGTTTTCCATGTGCTTCTACATTTCTTAGCCAAAATTTATGACAAGTCTTTTTTACTCCCTCAAATGTTCATTCTCTCTTTCTATATGAGAAGATTAGACATTTCTGCCCACTACCATGGGGCTTACAGTGCCTTTTTTCCAGAAAGCTCTGCATCTCTGTCTATGCCTTTAGCTTTAAACAATGAAATATAAGTAGAAATGATGGTATAAATTTTGAGCAGAAGCTTAAGGAGCCATTTAATATTTCTACTCATTTATTTGAATCCATGAAGAGGACTAGGATGAAGGAAAGCTATTCCAGTATGGTGAACAACATGAGCAGGTCTTGGAATATAGTACTCAGCATACTTTACAGGTACAAAAGTGAAAAGTGAAAGTCGTCCAGTCATGTTCGACTGTTTGTGACCTCATGGACTGTAGCCCACCAGGCTCCTCTGTCCATGGATTTCTCCAGGCAAGAATACTGGAGTGGGTTGCCATTCCCTTCTCTGGGGATCTTCCCAACCCAGGGATTGAACCCAGGCCTCTCTCCTCGCAGATTCTTTACCGTCTGAGCCACCAGGGAAGCCTGCTTTTAGGTGTGTTGACCACAATTGACTGGCTGCTGCTACTAAGTCGCTTCAGTCGTGTCTGACTCTGTGCAACCCCATAGACGGCAGCCTACCAGGCTCCCTCGTCCCTGGGATTCTCCAAGCAAGAATACTGGAGTGGGTTGCCATTTCCTTCTCCAATGCATGAAAGTGAAAAGTGAAAGTGAAGTCGCTCAGTCGTGTCTGACTCTTAGCGACCCCATGGACTGCAGCCTACCAGGCTCCTCCGTCCATGGGATTTTCCAGGCAAGAGTACTGGAGTGGGGTGCCATTGCCTTCTCTAAATTGACTGTCAGGACGGAGTAATTATGTTTGGTTAGTGTAGTTTCTACATACATATATCATATATATATACACACACATGTGTATATGTGTGTTAGTTGCTCAGTCATGTCCAACTTTTTGCAACCCTATGGACTGTAGCCCACCAGGCTCCTCTGTCCATGGAATTCTCCAGGCAAGAATACTGAAGTGGGTTGCCATTCCCTTCTCCAGGGAATCTTCCCCATCCAAGGATCGGACCTGGGTCTCCTGCATTGCAGACAGATTCTTTACCATTTAAGTCACTGGGGAAGGCCATACATACACACACACACCCACCCACACACCCACCCACACACACACCTAAACACACGCTATGTATATATTATGTATATGTATAAATACATATATATACACACACATATACTAACATATTTTTTTCCAGAAGAGAGGCTACTAAGTATGACACCTTATACTGCTAAATATGATGACAATTCATAGGCTCTAGTCTAAGCAAAAGGTCATAGTCAGGGTGGTCTGAAAAGAGGCAACCAATGGAGGGATCAGTGGGAAATCTCAAAGTAGGAAGTTCAGCGAGGCACAGAGGTATTTGTATTCCAGGTATGCTTGTAATTCATGACCTAAAGCATATCCAAGAGAAATTACTGTCAGTATAAGTTTTTTCCCAAGTTTACTGGGAAATGAAATGATGGGATTTTTGCTTTACTTTATGTCTTGCTTTTCAAGTTTGATACATGAATTGGTGAATTCATGTTATGCTATTAAGAAGTACTTTTCCATATAAATACCGATCTAGCATTTCTGGAGAATTCCTGCTGTCACTGATTAGCTGGGTGACCCTGAACAAATTACTGAGTTTTTGCTGAGCTCAGTTTCCTCATGTATAAACTGGCTTTAGTAACAGAGCCTAATTCACAGGAGTTTTGCTGGAAATCAATTTTCTAGAATAAGTACATGAAAAATACTAAGGCTAGTATATGGTAGGCATTGTTACGTTCCCCTGTCTTTCTTGTCTTCCTCCTCCTCCTTCATCTTTGATAAAAGGAACAAAGAAGAGGTGACTTTTTTGTTGTTTTGTTTGTCTAATGCATGAATTAATTAATTAATGCTTATCCTTTTCAAATACTTTTCAACACAAATACTCCTAAGAACTTTCATGGGTTTCTTAGCTTTATATTCTTTGCATGAAAGTGAAAGTGAAAGTGAAGTCACTCAGTCGTGTCCGACTCTTTGCGACCCCGTAGACTGCAGCCCACCACACTCCTCCATCCATGGGATTCTCCAGGCAAGAATACCAGAGTGGGTTGCCATTTCCTTCTCCAGAGGATCTTCCCGACCCAGGGATCGAACCCAGTTCTCCCACATTGCAGGCAGATGCTTTAACCTCTGAGCCACCAGGGTGAATACCTCTAGCTAAAGTGCTGTGCCTATCATATGATACCCACCACCTTCCACATACATACATCATACATAATACCATTGTTTCCTGAGTGTAATCTATTGGAAAGGGGATATAATGTAGTAGGAAAGGAAAAGAACTCTGGAGTTAGGGACTCCACACATGAATGTAGCTGTAAAAGCCTCCACAAGATAGATATCATTAAGAAGGAAAGCATGAATGTTGACATTGGCAAACATCACCTATTACCTGTACAGACCCTGGTCTGGTTCAATCTGTAATAGGTTTTTTAATATTGTTTTTTCATTTAGAGCAGGTGTCATCCAGCTACAGCCTGCAAGTCAAATCTGGCCCACTGCCTGTTTTGCTAAATAAAATTTTATCGACTGCAGCCACCCCATTTCATTTCTGTATTGTCTAGGGCTGCTTTTTGCTACAAGGGCAGAGTTGAGTTGTTGCAACACTACCATACAGCTCACCATGTCCACAAATGTTTACTATCCGACTTTTCAAAGAAGAGCCTGCCAACTCCTGGCTTGGAGGAATGACCCTACACGTGTAGAAAATTATTTTTTCTTTAACCTCTATGGCAAACTATGCCTAATCCTTTCCTCTTGGCCAAAAGACAGTCTGAAGAGAGAGAAGAGTTTGCTCCGTTTCTTCCTTCCCCTCTATTGTCTGGTGGTCTTAATCTTATGCTCCTGACCTTTAAGTAGTCAGCTACTAAATCACAGTATGATATGCTTGTTCCTCACTGTTCTTAAAAAATGACAATATAAATATGAATGGCAAAGTGTGTCCTTATGAAAAGGCGAGACATCCTCTGATCATTAGGTAATCATTTCACAACTTTGGGCTTCCCAAGTGGTGCTAGTGATAAAGAACCCACCTGCCATTGCAGGAGACATAAGAACCATGAGTTCAATCCCTGGGTTGGGAAGATCCCCTAGAGAAGGGAATGGCTACCCACTCCAGTATTCTTGCCTGGAGAATCCCATGGACAGAGGAGCCTGCCTGGCTATATATAGTCCATAGGGTCATAAAGACTTGGACACGACTAAAGCGACTGAGCACGCATACGATCTGGGGCCCTTTCAGAGCCACAGAAGAGAGGCGAAACTTTCTCTTTCCTGATTTTGATATACATCTTCTTACTCTGAGATCTAAAATTTATACTCATGACCATAAACTTTCCTCATGCAGTTGGCTAGTATGAAGACTGACAAATATAGTGTGCTATTTGCCATAAAGTTTGCAAGTAATGAAATTCTATTGGTATATTCTTGCTTGAAATTTTGCTTCCTAGATTTGTGCCTCATGGTGTGGTTTGCTGGACTGATCATGTCTTGCACACCTTCTTGGATATTTAATGATAAATAATAGGCCAGTAAGAAGTGTTCAAGCGTTCAGTTTGATAGCTTCAGAATGACTTGCTACTATATGCAGTGGGATTATAAAAATGGTTTCAGGGTTTGCTTTAGTTTATCAAAAGTTGTAAACTTTCCTTGAAACACTATGGGATTTTAATTGTTTATAAAGGCTATATAAATGAATGTTTCTATGAAAGGGTGATTTGATATTTTCCTGTTTCCATGCATGTAACAGTTTTACTTATACATATATGCACAAAGATAAGTGGGGAGGTGGGGAGGGGACTACAGAATTCTCAGAAGTGCCGCATCCCACTTTATGACCCCTGAAGTAATGACTCTAGGAGAGGTCCATGCAGGAGCCTGTTATTGACTGTGAAGACATTCTGTATCAGTTGACTGTGAACTGAAGTGTCATTTCCCCTCTCATCCTGGCACCTGGATAATATTTAATTTGCACCTTTGATTTGATTGATACATCTCAGCAGCAGGACATTTAGACATTTATGTCATAAAACCAAAATGAAATATTTTATGTCACTGAACATGGCCCTGCAAGGTACAGTAGTTAAAATCAAATGAAGTTAGCATCAATTTTACAGGTATTTAAAAAGCAGACACACAGGCACACACGTGCACACATACACATAAACCTAACATAGACATATCCTCATCTTTTTGTTTCAGAGTGACATTTAGTAAAAGCATAAAGTTTACCTAAAGAAGCTGAGGTGGCAGCTTTAAATGCAATAAACAGGGACCTACTTATATATGCAAAACAGGCACTCACAGGTGCAAGAAAGGTAATTGCTGGTGCAAAATATGCCATTACCTGTTTTATATGCACAACTGCCTGATTTGTCAGGGCAACTAGCTGACTTTGTCTTCCTCTGCATAATTTTTATGCACAAATTAGTTACTTGGCAAAATTTGGCACCAATATTTCTCTATTCTTGGACCTGAAATATATGAGGTATAGGAGACAATAGAAGTTTGACAATCACTCAGTAAAATGCATTTTTTGCCTCTTTCTATTTGTAAAAACTAAAAGGCAAGAAAGCTCTTCTGGAATTTTATTTTTCTTCCCCGGATACAAGTTTTTGATTTTTTTTTTTTTAGTACAGTGTGTTTCTTTAGTGCTTTAAAATCTGCTGAAACCAGGCGGCAACTTGTATGCCTATTAGTTTAACTGAAGGCCCATCACAGCAGTGTATTATGCCTTATCTTCTGAATAATTAAGACATGACATCCCCACAAAGCAGTTTCTAAGTGGGCAAAACATATTTAATGGCAGCGTTTGTGGCACCCAGAATGGAAATACAGGGAAAACTACAGGGAATATGTACTTACCCTAACACCAAATAGGTTCCTTATAATTTGCATATACTCATGGGGATACGGTATCCCTTGCATACATTTTAAGTGTTTCTAATGAAATGTTTATCATGTATGGCAGCATAAGCAGAAGAGTGTAATGTGTGGCCAGTTAAAGGGCACCATTAACAACAACAATGCTGTTATTATTAATGTTGTTATTATTAATGTTGTTATTAACTATGTGCAAATTTAATATGCACATAATTATTGATCTCCTTAGTAAAAAAACTTATGAAAATATTCATATTTAGGCAAGTTGCTAAAATATCCTGGGAATCAGGCATCAACTGTTTTGCAGTTGATGGATTTAGACAGGTCAGGCAATGTCAGTCTAACAGCATCTAATCAATATAGACGAATGTGTCAAAAAGGTGGTTTGAGAAATACCTTTATAATGTATTTTAAAAGATCAGCTTCAGTATCCTGTTTCCTTTCTTAATATGATATACATATATTTCTAAAGTAAGAGTGTTTTTTTATTACTTCTATTCAGTACTTACAGTAGCTCAAATTAAAAAACGCATTTGTCCAATTCAGCCATTCTGCTCCCAATATCATGTGATGTATAAAAATCATATTGTCAAAGTTGGTACAAAATTTTTATGTCACTCCTGAATTGTTTTTCAACATTAAAATTTGGGAACAGACCCTATTTCAGGCTACTGACAGTTCCATTTAATATAATTATCTGATTTCTTACAGGACATTTAGTTCAGTCAAATGTGACTTAGTTTAGTCACATTTCTTGTGACTGACAGTTATCCATAGCTTTGTCACATGTCAGTAACTAGATTTCTTACAGCAGAGTGAGGCTGAACTTTCTTTAGTCAACTAGCAAAAGAAGTTTCGTATTAGACCTGAATTTCTACTTTTAAGAGTCATTATTGTAAGGGATCAGAATCAGTACTTGTTCTTGGGAGGCATTTAGATGAGATGGCATGGTTGTGTTTCTAAGATTTGCACAATAAATTGTATAAAATATTATCAAAGACTTTGTTGCTGGTAATATTTAGTGAGCTTTTTTTTTTAAGAGCAGGCCACAGATGCGGTATAGGATATAAATTTAATTCTGAGTGAAATAGTTTAATTAGCTTAATTCTGTTTTGTTGTCTCCTGTGAAACCTTGTGAGGGCAGAAATCTGAGCTTGTTTCTTTGGTTCTAATAACTAGCAGAGACAATAACGTTCTTCCGAAGGGACTAATGCATGGATGAATGTATGTAAAGTAATATAGGAAGGAAGAGAAGTGCTCATTCGAAAATTTTGGCCAATACTCTTTCAGCTTTATATAGGAATATTTTTCAGTGTGAATAATGATCTAAATGGGATGTGTTTTTGAAAATATAAGATATCCAAATGTACTGTGCAATGTCTATTTTGAGAACAATTACTGTTTCAAATATAAAAATGGTACACCTCAACATGTCACTGTCAAGTACAAAGGATTCAGAAGGCATCCTTTTTAATCATTTTTATTGATTAACCACTGTGCAAGTTAAAATAAGTTATCAATGGCCCATGGCCAGTAAAACAGGAAGCTATTTCTTGATATTCAAATTAATTATTCTGACCATTACCAAGAGACGTTCATGGACATTTAAGAACAATTAAATATTTTAGAGTTACTCAATTTAGGCAAGTGTGAACAGAAAAATATGCCATCAACTTTGATAGTTGAGAAAAGACAAAATAAAATGTAACATTATTATAACTGATATGCTTATATTTTTGCTGAAATATGTATTTTCTTTCAGAAAATTTTATTCTTTCTTAATGAAGGCAATTCTTTATATGTACAAATACGTATTATTTAATTTTTACAGCACTGTGTGATACTTCATAGAAAATTTGCAAATCAAAAAGAATGCTCTTTTTGGAGCTGTGTGCCCTAATTTTTTATTTGGAACATGTGAACATCCTATATATATGCTTTTATACAAAATATATATCTGGTATAGAACATAATGCATCTATTTTATTATATGAAAAGGCAATAGGAGATGACAGGGGAATAATAATAGCATTGAAAATTAGAAGCAAGACCCTTTACAAAACAAGAATTGATTCCAAGGGGGATCAACACATTTGCCTATAAAAATTATACCTTACTTTGGAAAATATAATGAAAGTACTGAAATCTAGAAATCATT
The DNA here is from genome assembly GCF_023091745.1 of Budorcas taxicolor. Classification (NCBI taxonomy): domain Eukaryota; kingdom Metazoa; phylum Chordata; class Mammalia; order Artiodactyla; family Bovidae; genus Budorcas; species Budorcas taxicolor. The sequence continues at coordinate 99,998,124 of NC_068920.1, read as the reverse complement.
CATAGAAAACGAACACTTAAGAGTAAAAGGCACACAATAGAAACTTAGAGAAAGTGGTGTAAAGTTTTTCTGAAAATATGAGCCAATAAAACTAAAAGAACTAGCTCCAAACATATATACTTTTTGTTAGGACTAGGTTGCTTTCTGCTCTGTTCTTCCTTTCTTTACTTTTTTTGTTTGTTAGTTTTTTGCAAATGATTCTCTCCAGTTGTTCGTTTGTTTCAAATATTTATTTGCCTATGACAGGTCTTAGTAGCAGCATGTGGGATCTTTCAGGTGCAGCATGTGAACGCTTAGCTGTTGCATGTGAGATCTAGTTCCCAGACCAGGGATTGAACACAGGCCGCCTGCACTGGGAGCACGAAGTCTCAGCCACTGAACCACCAGGGAAGTCCCCCTTGCTCCACTCTTGACATCCCTTCCAGAGCTCACTCAGTGTCAGGCCTCCCTCTTGCCTGTTCTCAGACTGAAACTCCTGTGTTGCTCATGCTTTGAAGGTTGTGAAATATCATGTCCCACTTACTACATCTTTGAGTAAGAAATTGTTATTAGTGAGGAAATAGCCTAACCAGGGAGAAGTCTCCAGAAGGAGAGAAAGGAAATTTGCAAGGAGGAAGAAAGACCAGTCATAAAAAACAAAAAACAACACAGAGACCCATGAGCTTCAGGTTTATACTCATGTATCTCTCATCTTGTCTCCATTGATTGGATATATTTTCCTGGGCATGTAATAATTTATTTTAAATTAGAGCTAAGGACAATCAGAGAAATTCTTTTCCAGCTACTAGATGGACATAATCTAAAGAAAGTGCAATCCATGATAGTTTATAATTATTATTAATATTCAGAGAAAATAAGAATGAGCTGTTACTGCAGTCAGCATCAACCTGATGATGTATTACATAGTACCCTGTTATCTGGAAAAGCAGTTTTAATCTTAAAAACTACCCTGGACTCCCTCCTTTTACATCTATCACCTTGTACAATTCCTCCCCTGGACTTAGTTTTCTCAACTGAGCTAAATTTCTTAAAAGAGTCTGAAAACTCTGCCTTGCTTAGACTTCTCCTCAAAGTATGCAGCTCAGCATCTCAGTAAACACTGGCTGAAATAAAATAAATGTACCTTATCAATAACCATTTGTTGAACATCTGTTATGGAGAAGTCAGTGTGTGCTAGGTCCTCAGGAAGAGGAGCAGAATAACATTTAAGTGTTTAAAGTCTGATTGAGTTGGAGTTGGCAAGTGTATGTCAAATAAAGAAATAATATTAGAAGATAGCATCATCTGCTGAATGCCACATGGGATTGTTAGAAGGTACAGAAGCTACCCAGAGTCAGTCTTCCCTCAGGATTGGGAAGTGTAAAGAAAGAACAGGGATCTTATGAAAAGCGAAAGTGAAGATCGCTCAGTATGTCCGACTCTTTGTGACCCCATGGACTATACAGTCCATGGAATTCTCCAGGCCAGAATACTGGAGTGGGTAGCCTTTCCCTTCTCTAGGGCATCTTCTCAACCCAGGGATAGAACTCAGGTCTTCCACATTGCAGGCAGATTCTTTACCAGCTGAGCTACAAGGGGAGCCCAAGAATACTAGAGTGGGTAGCCTATCCTTTCCCCAGCAGATCTTCTTGACCCAGGCATTGAACCAGGGTCTCCTGCATTGCAGGCAGATTCTTTACCAACTGAGCTATGAGCAAAGCCCGCAGAGATCTTATATCTTATATCTGTCTGATATTACTCCTGAAGAGGGAAACTGGATCCCCATACCTGCTGTGCAGACCTTTGAGTGAGACTCAAAGCCATCTGGGTCTTTTTACCTCCTAGCTTTTTAAATACTAACAGCATTCAAAAATAGATCCTGCAGATCTTGTGAGCTATGAAGTATTTGAGACTTCCTGTTTTTCTAATTGAAAGATTCAGTAGAGTGTTTTCAATTCTATCACTTCTGTAGTGGTCTACACCACTACAGTATCGTTCTGTATTTCCTATTATAGTTGCACAGGCAACTCTATGCTATAATTCTAATGGCCGAGAGTGAAGAGGAACTAAAGAACCTCTTGATAAGGGTGAAAGAGAAGAGTGAAAAATCTGGCTTAAAACTCCACATTCAAAAAACAAAAATCATGGCATCTGGCCCCATCACTTCAGGGCAAATAAAAGGGGAAAAAGTGGAAATAGTAACAGATTTTTATTTTCTTTGGCTGCAAAATCACTGTGGATGCTGATTGCATCCATGAAATTAAAAGATGCCTGCTCCTTGGAAGAAAAGCGATGACAAAGACAGCATATTAAAAACCAGAGATATCATTTTGCTGACAAAGGTCCGTATAGCCAAAGCTATGGTTTTTCCAATAGTCATGTATGCATGTGAGAGTTGGACTATAAAGAAGGCTAAGAGCTGAAGAATTGATGCTTTTGAATTGTGAAAATGGAGAAGACTCTTGAGAGTTCCTTGGACTGCAAGGAGATCAAACCAATCAATCCTAAAGGAAATCAACCTTGAATATCCATTGGAAGGACTGATGCTGAAGCTGAAGTTCTAATACTTTGGCCACCTGATGCGAAGAGCTGACTGATTGGAAAAGATCCCAATTCTGGGAAAGATTGAAGGCAAAAGGAGAAGGGGGTGGTAGAAGATGAGATGGTTACACAGCATCACTAACTCAATGGATGTGGATCTGAGCAAACTCTGTGAGACAGTGAAGGACAGAGAAGCCTGGCGTGCTGCAGTTCACAGGGTTGCAAAGAGTCAGACACAACTTAGAGACTGAACAATAATAACATCACCAATACAGTATACTTTTGTGCTTCCTACTGTATAGCACAGGCTACTCAATGTTATGTGGCAGCCTGGATGCGAGGGAAGTTTGGGGGAGTATTGATACATGTATATGTAGGGTTGAGGCCTTTTGCTGTCTACTTGAAACTACCATAACATTGTTAATCTGTTATACTCCAACACAAAAAGTTAAAAAAAAAAAAAAGAAACCACTTTTACCCATGCTGTGTTGAAGTGCAAGCAGCTTGTGCCCAAAGAGCATGGAGGGTTGTTATCACACAGGACACCCTGCCTGGACAGAACTAGAAATGAGGAATCCTACTAGGGTGGGGCAGTTGCTTCTGCTAGAATTGTGATCAAAGGAGGGATGGAATCTAGAGAGTAGAGTAGCAGGTAGCAGTAATCCAGTTGGTCCTGGAGAACTGGCTCAGACGGTAAAGCATCTGTCTACAATGTGAGAGATCTGGGTTCAATCCCTGGGTTGGGAAGATTCTCTAGAGAAGGAAATGGCAACCCACTCCAGTACTCTTGCCTTGAAAATCCCATGGACAGAGGAGCTTGATGCAGGCTACTATCCATGGGGTCGCAAAGAGTTGGGCACGACTGAGCGACTTCACTAACTCCTCAGAGACTTCCCTGGTGGCTCAGATGATAAAGCGTCTACCTACAGTGTGGGAGATCCAGGTTCAAACCCTGGGTCATGAAGATCTGGAGAAGAAAATGACAACCCACTCCAGTATTTTTGCCTGGAAACTACCATGGACGGAGGAGCCTGGTAGGCTACAGTCCATGGGGTTGCAAAGAGTAGGACTTCACTTTCTTTCTTTCCTTAACTCCTCAGAGCTGAAAGAAGAGCTGGATACCTATTAATAACAGCTCAGTTTTTATAAACTTTTAATTAATTTGCCTAATATTCATTCGGTCCCATCACTTCATGGGAAATAGATGGGGAAACAGTGGAAACAGTGTCAGACTTTATTTTGGGGGGCTCCAAAATCACTGCAGATGGTGACTGCAGCCATGAAATTAAAAGACGCTTACTCCTTGGAAGAAAAGTTATGACCAACCTAGGTAGCATATTCAAAAGCAGAGAGATTACTTTGCTGACTAAGGTCCGTCTAGTCAAGGCTATGGTTTTTCTAGTGGTCATGTATGGATGTGAGAGTTGGACTGTGAAGAAGGCTAAGCACCGAAGAATTGATGCTTTTGAACTGTGGTGTTGGAGAAGACTCTTGAGAGTCCCTTGGACTGCAAGGAGATCCAACCAGTCCATTCTGAAGGAGATCAGCCCTGGGATTTCTTTGGAAGGAAAGATGCTAAAGCTGAAACTCCAGTACTTTGGCCACCTCATGCAAAGAGTTGACTCATTGGAAAAGACTCTGATGCTGGGAGGGATTGGGGGTAGGAGGAGAAGGGGACGACAGAGGATGAGATGGCTGGATGGCATCACTGACTCGATGGACATGAGTCTGAGTGAACTCCGGGAGTTGGTGATGGACAGGGAGGCCTGGCGTGCTGCGATTCATGGGGTTGCAAAGAGTCGGACATGACTGAGTGACTGAACTGAACTGAATATTCATTCATCCAATCAATATCAAGTGATCCTTCTGTGTATATAAGAATGGAAAAATATAAAGTATATCATGTGCTTCAATAGAAATTAATAAGTACAGTGAATATAGAAATAAAGGGGTGCATATTTTCTCCTTGGGGCAGGGACCAATGGAGGGCCCACATAGGAAGTAACCTTTGAGCTAGATTTTAAAAGATGATGAGTGTTCACTGGAGGAAAATGCACATTTCAGAGTAGTGAGTTAAAGCTGAATTATTTCATGTTGCACTGAAACATGGACTTCACTCTCAGTTCAGTTCAGTTCAGTCGCTCAGTCTGTTAGGACCAAACTGAAGCCAGGACAGGCTCTAAGGGGCAGGCTAGGCCTGAGGTTTAGTCTCTAGGAAGGCTGAGGCACTGGGAACTCCCGCAGGCAGTGTAGCTCGACCAATCAGAAAAAATCCCCGTAGCCCCTCGCCCGCTCCAGACCTGAGCCAATTCAGATAGGGATGCGAGGTTTAAAAGTCCTGCGCCCGTATGGTTTAACCAATCAGCTATGCTGTTACAGGAACAAAGAACCGTCTGTATAAAAAGTAAATGTGATTCAGAGCTCGGGGCTCTGGCCTTATTCCACTGTGTGGGATGTAGCCAGGGCCCTGGCTCAAGCTAGTAATAAACCCCTTTATGCTTTTGCATTGCTGTGGAGGTCTTATTCTCTCAGTTTTGGTGACTCGGACTCTGGGCATAACAAGTCATGTCCGACTCTTTGCGACCCCATGAATCACAACATGCCAGGCCTCCCTGTCCATCACCAACTCCCGGAGTTCACTCAGACTCGCGTTCATTGAGTCAGTGATGCCATCCAGCCATCTCATCCTTGGTCATCCCCTTCTCCTCCTGCCCCCAATCCCTCCCAGCATCAGAGTCTTTTCCAATGAGTCAACTCTTTGCATGAGGTGGCCAAAGTACTGGAGTTTCAGCTTTAGCATCTTTCCTTCCAAAGAAATCCCAGGGCTGATCTCCTTCAGAATGGACTGGTTGGATCTCCTTGCAGTCCAAGGGACTCTCAAGAGTCTTCTCCAACACCACAGTTCAAAAGCATCAATTCTTCGGTGCTTAGCCTTCTTCACAGTCCAACTCTCACATCCATACATGACCACTAGAAAAACCATAGCCTTGACTAGATGGACCTTTGCTGGTAAAGTAATGTCTCTGCTTTTGAATATGCTATCTAGGTTGGTCATAACTTTTCTTCCAAGGAGTAAGCGTCTTTTAATTTCATGGCTGCAGTCACCATCTGCAGTGATTTTGGAGCCCCCCAAAATAAAGTCTGACATTGTTTCCATTGTTTCCCCATCTATTTCCCATGAAGTGATGGGACGAGATGCCATGATCTTAGTTTTCTGAATGTTGAGCTTTAAGCCAATTTTTTCACTCTCCACTTCCACTTTCATCAAGAGGCTTTTTAGTTCTTCTTCACTTTCTGCCATAAGGGTGGTGTCATACTGGTTGCTAATTGTGCAATTTAGTAAGGGTTTTGTAAGCAAAAGTAAAACATAAAATTATGCTTTGGGGCCTTTAATGTTCCTAAATTTGCCCTTATTTGCTAGGTAATGTGCTAGAAAAATCAGCCTAAAAAATCAGAGTTCAGGAGAAACTATGCTGAGATACCAAATAAGGGACCAATCTGGTTGAGGAAATATATTTTATTGAAACAGATGTAAATGAGGAATAAACTGGGGCTAGAAGTTATATTTTGGCCCTGTGGCCTCATTTCTAGTCTTTGCATAGATTTATACTTTTACAGTGATGGTCTTACAATGGGAACTTAATAAACATTTGATAAGATGTTAGTAATTGGTAACAAAACTAAAGATAATGAAAATGATGATAATATTGCTATTGCATATACTATTATTTTAGAATCTCTTTTCGATTCCTTCCCATTTAAAGATGATGGCTCAATTTTGTGATGGATCAGCTGTCCTTAGATGAGTGAATTAACAGGCCTTTCTTAGGATCCAAATCCACTCAACTCATTTAAACCCCTTCAGATACAAGTAGCCTTGGGAAAACCTAAACTTTGAGCTAATTGGGTTGTATTGTATATAAGTAATTCAGATGAGGTATTGAAAACAAGATTTTAGAGTTTACAGAGGATACTAAAACTGGAGGCTGAGCAAATAATGAGGAACAAAACAATCAGACTCAAAAGGATTTGGATTGTATAAGTAATTGGATCAGCAGATGGCAAACGCAGTTCAGTACAGGAAAATGTAAAATCGACTTGAAGCGAGAGAAACAAACTAGAGAATGTGTGCTAAATGGAACAATCATCCAGAATGCTGACCAGGAAATGGAAAGGAGGGGCTATTACAAAACATAAATCATGGCAACTCTTAGCTTATGGCTAATTCTCTTCTTTTAAGAATTCTATCAGAATGAATTTGCAAGCATATTATCTAGAGTGGGAACTTACTGTACCCTATGGGAACTAGCAGTATGCTTCAAATTTCATTTCACCACTCTGTTTTGTGGAGGTATCTTTCAAAAATTCTCAAGGTGTTGCTTTCAGAATGCAGATTTTTCTCCTTTTTGTTTAGGCTTATGCTCATTATTCTATAATTACGCTTCTCAGACATTGCTAGAAAGATTCAGGACAATGTTTTCAGGATATTTTACTAATTACCCTATATTTCACTATGTCAGAAAATCCCCAGGAGGATCCATGTAAGGGTATCATACTCCCCATTTGCCCCATTCCCTGAATGTACACTTGGCAGGGGTAGGAGATGGGCTGTTTAGTGAAGTACAATTACAAGCAGTGCATTTAAAACTCTGTGTGTGTGTGTGTGTGTGTGTGTGTGTGTGTGTGTGTGTGTGTGTGTGTATTACCTGGGCAGCTAGTTTAGAAGTGGAAATAAGAAACCTTCACCAGAGGCTGACACGGCCCAATTGAGATGGAGTCTGGCAATTGGAATCTTTAAGGAGCACCCTTGATGATGCTGACATAGGTTATCTTTGGGAGGCATTTTGAAAAACAGTGGATAGCTAAAAATAATAATAACAAAAAAAGGAAGAAACACCAATCCTAGTCCCTCTTCATTTAACTAAATTATTAACTTGTTGACAGTTACACTGCAAAGGCCTCAAGTTCTTTATCTGGAGATGATTGTGTCCAGTATACCTGGCAGAGGAGCAAATGATATATCTGAAATCTTCTTGCATACAAATATAAACCTAAGGTAAATGCTTGCCAAATGTAGTGTGTACTATTGTGATCCCACAATAACATGCTTTTCAATGGATCATTGAGGGAGCCATCTATACTCAGCCGGAGTTAGATTTTCCTTTTTATCTACTGCCACAGGAATTCTCACCCACAGTTGATCTCTGCAACCAAATAGGTACTGAAAGTAGTAGGTATTTTCCTTTGTGTACTTTTTAGAAGTGTTAACAGAAGGTCACTAACTGTGTCCCTGTGGTTTTGTTACTCCCAGGGAGCAACCTTTTGAATAGCAGTCTTCAGCGTTTAGATTCAGTTGTATACCCTATGGTCACTGATACTCAACTCCAGCTTTTGTTGTTGAGAATGAAAATGACTTCCACTGGCCTGACAAGCACATGGTAATCATCCTTTCATCGTCTACTACTGAGGTCTATTTCTCATCTGCAGAAAGTAAAACTGAACTCTGTTTACAAACCATACTGACTGCACTGAGCAAAGTATCCCATGAAATCAACTGATCTTGAGAACATGTAAAAATTTCCATAGTTCTTTACTGATTGAAATTCTGTTTTGTCCAGGCAGTCTGATCTAGACTATGTCAGTTGGCTGCATTAAACAATGATAAACCCTCAAACGATATGAATCAGATAAAGGCATCCAGAGACACAGTGCTCTGGGATGAAATTTGCCACAAACACACGAAAGAGTGTATGCACAGCTTCCTCAGTGCTGGTCTTGGTTCCATAAGCCTCTTTGGAACAGTCTGAGAATGCAGCTACCATGTAATTAGCTGAGCAATAAGTTAGGTGTTTAAAAATATTTTTTCAGGTGCTTTTTTGTATTCATGAAAGATTCTCAACACCAAAAATCAATCTCAATCAAAGCGGCAACTGAGTTTATCATAAATTAACATGAAAAGGTTTTCTACTGAGTAGATGGTTAATTACTATCTAATTTGAATAGTTTTGCATATTAATGAGAAATGAATGAAAATCATTTTTAGATTTTTAACTTCAGCTGAGAAACCCATGGAGATAATGGATCCTTTTAAAGAGGCACGTGATCTCTGTTACTAAAGGAGATACCAAATTTTTTTAAAATTTGCTGACTTGTTTTAAGTTGATTAATGGATTAGTGTTTTGCCATTAATAAACTATATCCAAATGAAAGACAACTTCATTATTTGACTCTGTAGCCCCTAGCTGCCTGCCAGGTAAGAAAAATGGAAAATAGATGAAGAGTTTGCTAAGGAAAAATATAACCTTGCACAGTCCTTCAAAAAGCCTGGATGCATTTATATGCTTCTGATTATAAGTGAATTTTTATAACTTTTAATTTTTATGCCACATGAAGTTCTGTGGATATTGTTTACAAGTGATATTTAGATGTAGATTATACATACTGAGCTGAAGGAGGCTACCTCTTTAAACTATTACTATATTCTCCAATTTGAAACAGTGACTGACAATTGCCTCAGGCCTCAGAAATTACAGCCAGCTAGAAGTTGAAAGTCACTTCTATAAAGTACTCTTGAAACCTTTTTAAGCATTGCAAAAAATAATAATATTTCTTATATTTTTATACCTATTTAGGAAAAAACAATTTAAAGAACAATTGCTTACCTCCTCCCAGTTTTCTTTTGCCTTAATTTTTGTTTCCTACTCAAATCTTCCTTATTTGATGACCAAATTTGGTTAGCTCTCCTACCTTTTTGAATAGGATCTGACATTATCCAATAATTGAATTAATTCAATAGACTCTAGCCTATAGCTATTGCAGACTAAGACAGAGTAGTCATGATGACTGAAATTGGATGTTTTTCCTTAGTTTTGAAACCAAAAATTTCATCCAAGATGGGTTGTATTACAAACAGCATTTCTATACTGTCCCACATTCAACTGTAAGGAACTGGTGACTTTGCTCACATCATTATTGCATCAACACAACATTGCTTTTGAAGGGCCTTAGATGTATAGGAATGTTCTTGCAGGTAAGTTACTTGGCACTGTATTTTATCAAGGAGATTCGGATTGGACTGACTCATGGAATTTCAGTTGGGCACGTAGTCCTACGAGTATGACTAGAGATGTTCAAGAGATGTCTTTGGATTATTTAATTCAACAGAAAAGGAGAAAGTAGGAAGAGTTTTCTCTCTGGGCCTAGAGAACACATCTTTTACATTACAAAAAAGTCCAAAAACATGAGATCGGTCATAGCTGAAAAAGAAACTGCTTTCATGGACGCACAGACTCCCAGACTTGCTCCATTCTCTCTCCACCTACTTCCATGGTCAGGACCTTCTTGGCCAGGAAGTGAAGAGGATTTTACCAATTCATGGGTGATAGACTCTAAAAGTGGCATTGACAATATATCTGAAGAAAAGTCTGGAAAAGAGGCAAGCCATTTAAAAAAGAACTGAAAACCTTGATGTTTCCAATTGAGCCATATGCCAGGGTAACTCTCAGGATAAGAAATGAACTATATTTTATATGCACAAAGTAGGATTTTTTAACAAAAATATGAAATCAAGAGTGGCATTAGCATGAGCTGTCCACTCCCCCTCTCCTCCTTCTGGTTTCTTCCAGTCTCTTTTGCCAAAGAACTGAGAATGAATTTTTGAGAGCCAAAGATATGGAAAGGAAGACAAAATAAAGCTGGGAGAATTTTGGCGGAATACATGCTTAACATACTGCACCATTTCTTTAATATATTTAAATAGTCCTGTGTCATCAGTTGGTGGCTTTCCTTTTCGACAATTTGTGATATATTTTGTTTTTCCTTAATTAAGCTTCACATGCTGGAATTAATTACTGCTGGGTAGTTGAAATCTGATGGTCTAATTTTGAACTTCAGTTAATAGAGCTCAAAGTCTACAATCACCTCTGAAATTACCAAACTTACCAAATTACATTTGTTTACTTGTATCTTCCAGATCATGAACATAAAGGGCAGCTGCCTGGTAGGATTATAAAATTACTTTTCATATGTCACTCATGAGTCCATCTCACTACTTATAGGAAAACTTTGTCATGTGTAAGATCTCTATATTATACAATTGAATGTAAAACATAAAGTGTACCCTCATACTTCCAAAACATTCAAAATCCACCCTTTTTCTAACCATTAAAATATAGCTATATCAAAATTCTATTTGTCAAAAGGGTAATGTAAAAATAGTGTGAGGATAGGAAACTTTCAGTATGCCAATTTGGAATAGTTCCGAGATATCTAGTTATCATTATCCAAAATTAATGTTCATGGATTCCAAAAATTTTAATAATGAATTGGTTCAAGGCAGGACACCAGCCAAAAGTCCACCGTATGCATCTAGAATGCCTCGATTTTTAGGTAGCAAAATGCACACATATATACAGATATGTAATACATTGTTTCCACAGGCATCGTGAGGCAAATAGGCAGGTGTTATTATCTTTGTTTTGAATATTAATATATTAAGACTCAGCAATATTTGAAATTACCCTATGAATAATTGGGCTTCACTCTGGATTATCTGAATCCGTAGTTTGAGCTACTTCCATTTTATATCCATCATAAAAGTAGAAAAGGAAATATTGGAGGCAAGAGAATGGACGCTGATCAAGTGAAAGGAGTGGAACCTGTATTAACACCTCTTTATTCTCTTCTCTACACATTTCTCATAGTTCAACCAGTTCTCTTCTACATCCATTAGCACTTTCTTTCTCTAATGTATCTAGGTAGCTGGATTACTAATCAACATTAGGGCATAAATGATCCCAACTTAATTTTAGTGAATAATAAATATATCTCTAATTAGGACCTAAAGATTCTCCAACTAGCTGAATGTGCTTGAGAGATTTGAGAAACATTGTGCTTCATGTTCTCCTCATTTATTTAGCTTCCTAAAACAATAATTTACATACATGAGTTCATTTGATCTTTACAATAGCAGGTACAATGAAGCAGGTACCAGGAGGACCCTTATTTTACAATGAGGAAACAGAGGCTCAGAGAACTCAAGTGACTTCTCCAAGTGATGGAGCTAAGATTTGAACTTGCATACATGCAGCTTCAAAACTAGAGAATCCCTTCCCACTTTGGCAAAAAGCCCTATCCTACCCAGGTCTGAGCTTTTTCAGATATGAGCTGTGCCATCTTGGTCAAGAGACAATTAGCTGAGTGTCAGTTCTCCCTTATTTGTTATTTAAGAATGGTGACCTGGTGGCTCAGATGGTAAAGTGTCTGTCTACAATGCGGGAGACCCGGGTTCGATCCCTGGGTCGGGAAGATCTGCTGGAGAAGGAAATGGCAATCCACTCCAGTACTATTGCCTGGAAAATTCCATGAACAGTGGAGCCTGGTAGGCTACAGTCCATGGGGTCGCAAAGAGTCGGACATGACTGAGCAACTTCACTTCACTTCACTTCAAGAATTGTGAGCAAAGTTTTGTTTTCATATTTTTATATGTTAAATAATATCATAAATGCAAAAAATTTTGGTACAGTGCTTTATTACTATCAGCACTGGGCTAGGAAGGGTGGGTCAATGCAGTGAATATTCAGGATTTATAGGCAACATGGTGGGGAAGGAAATGGCAACCCACTCCAGTATTCTTGCCTAGAGAATTCCACGGACAGAGAAGCCTGGTGGGCTGCTGTCCATAGGGTCGCACAAAATCGGACACGACTGAAGCGACTTAGCATGCACATGCATTGGAGAAGGAAATGGCAACCCACTCCAGTATTCTTGCCTGGAGAATTCCCGGAACAGAGGAGCCTGGTGGACTGCCATCCATGGGGTTGCACAGAGTAGGACACGACTGAAGCGACTTAGCAGCAGCAGCAGCAGCAGCATAGGCAACATGGTGTTAAAATCGGGTTCTTAACAGGACTATGGAGAAGGAAATGGCACCCCACTCCAGTACTCTTGCTTAGAGAATCCCATGGATGGAGGAGCCTGGTAGGCTACAGTCCATGAGGTCGCTAAGAGACACGACTGAGCACTTCACTTTCACACATTGGAGAAGGAAATGGCAACCCACTCCAGTATTCTTGCCTGGAGAATCCCATGGATGGAGGAGCCTGGTGGGCTGTAGTCCATCGGATCTCGAAGAGTCAGACAAGACCGAGCGACTTCCCTTTCACTTTTCACTTTCATGCATTGGAGAAGGAAATGGCAACCCACTCCAGTATTCTTGCCTGGAGAATCCCAGGGACAGAGGAGCCTGTTGGGCTGCCGTCTCTGGGGTCGCACAGAGTCGGACATGACTGACGTGATTTAGCAGCAGCAGCAGCAGCAACAGGACTATGACTCTTTGAGGGGTGTCTTAAGATTGAAACCTTGCTGTAGAAATATTTCCCCATCTAATGAAGATCTTATTGGTGATTTGAGTCATTAATGCAGCTTTAACTTCCAGTGACAAATAGAGCTTACTACAGATAACTGTACAATGTAGCTTCAGAGACCAGCAATTACTTTTGTTCCTCAGAATGTTTAGTCATCACTGTTCCATTTTCCATCTTGGAAAAGAAGTGAAGTTGGGTACAGTGAAAATCTTTTCAGCTGCATTCTTTTTTTTTTTTTTTCCTACATATAATTTTTACCATCCCACTAAGCATATATATATATTTTCTTACTTCTTTTCTTTATTTTTTAGTCCATTGAGTGGGTTTCTTTAAATATATATAGTAGATGTTATAGAAGCTAGTCATCTTAAAGCAAAAACTCTACATGATACAAGACCTCATCTTCAGAAACAAAATAATAAAATTATTACTTTAGAGTTGTTAGGTTATAAATGTTTTCATACCTACAAAGTGTTTTTAGATGTATATAGAATCACGTGTGGTGATAAACTATAAAGCTTGATGATACCCAGAATTTATGTTAATGTAGTTTACTTAGTTTTTAATATTTTTCAACTGGAACATATATCTAGTGTTTTTGGTTTTGAGCTGATTGTTCCTGTTTGGAGATAGAACTTTTAAAGAAATGTAATTTTACTTTGCTATTTCTAATTTTGCCTTTTTAATTTAAATATGTATTACATGCAGTTCATTTTATAGTGCAGTTACTTGTCAGTGAGACATAAATACTTCTGTAAGCTTGTACCTTTTTTGTGTGAAGATCTGGAAATCAAAATAATCAACAGTAAACACCACAACTACAGCTGCAGTTTTAAATATTTTATAATCCAATCAAATTGTTTGAGTAGTAATGCATTTAAATGTTGTTATGGAATCCCCTCTAGACTTTTTAAAATGGTTACTCTGTTCCTGGGTTTTGCTATTTATGAAATTCATAAGGGATGACATTTTTTAATAATAGAGCATCTGACTTAGGGAAGAGCGTTTCTTTCTGTATCTCAATGCAATCTATAATTTTCTGGCTTAAATTTCAGAGGTACACAGCTACAAATTACACTTTTATTAATAAACATATATACATCTGCTGTTGCTGCTTTAAGTAAAATGATCTTAACTGAGAAGTTTTACTTTACGCATTTAACATCTTTTCAAATATTTGGATGAAGAAGTAGTTTTACCTAAGGAGATACGTACCAGGCTGAAACCAAGTGTGAAGAATACATTTATAAAAGACTCAAAGCAGAGGCCACCTATAATTAAGTATAATGTGATATTTTAGGCCAGGTCTAAGTCTCAAAGTAATTTTAAATTATTTAAAAATCATATAGGTTAGAAAAAAGAATTGTGATACAGTTCAATTAATACTACTGCTTACAGACCTAAGGTTAACTGAAATCTTACTATGTGCTATGTCCTGAGCTAGAGAACTTTATATGATTTGTGTTGCAATTTTACAAGATAATTTCCATTTCTTCAGGTGAGGTATCTAAGCCAAATTGAGGTTTAGTACTCCAGCTAGTAAATGCTGGGATCTGGGCTGTCTGACCTCAGAGCTTCATATGTTTTGTACATATGTATTTAGCTAGTACACATGCATTTAATTCTATACATGTGTTTGACACAACTAATGGATAGAGGATGCTCATTTTCAGAAAAAAATTCTCTAACTTTTAAAACACTAATATTCAATAAAACATTTATTCTTTTTAAAGTTGGAATTTTTTCTTTGTAATGTATTAAATTGACCTAATATATGTAATTAAACAATTTCATGTTTGACTTAAGAATGAGAAAAATAAATTGATGTTTATTTTTGTTGGTATTTACAGAGGTAAGCTAACAATTGCTTTCTGTGGTTTGACTCATTCAACAGAGAAATATTACTGGTCACTCTTAAAAGGTACTTTTAAACTGAAATTGATATAGATAAAATATTTTAAGAAAAATGTATAATATTAAGGAATTCCCCGGTGGTTCAGATGAAAGGCAGGATTACATATAAATGTACTTTATAATTTAAGGTTTGGCATGAAAAAAATTTTTTACTTTGGTACCTTAACATTTTATAGGTCTTGCTGAAGTATCACAAAATTAAAAAAAAAGAGAAAAACAAATACCATAGACACCACTTATGTGGGGAATCTAAAATATGACACAAATGAATTTATCTATGAAACAGAAACAGACTCACAGATTGAGAGATCAGATTTGTGGTTGCCAAGTAGGGTGAGGGGGAAGAGGAATGGATTGGGAGTTTGGAACTGACAGATGCAAACTATTATATATAGAATGAATAAACAACAAGGTTCTACTATATAGCACAGGGAACTATATCCAATATCCTGTGATAAACCATAATGGGAAAAATATGGAAAATAATGTATATATATATATGTGTGTGTGTATATATATATATATGAATCATTTTGTTGTATAGGCAGAAATTAACACAACCTTATAAATCAACCATGCTTCAATAAAATAAAAAGTAGGCAAAATTTGTGAAAATATCCTAATATTCTGATATAGAATAAACATATACCAGTAAAGCCACTGGACAGCATAATAACCTTTCAGTCCGTTTAAAGTTTTAGAAATATTTGTGTGCAACATAATATGGTCAGGGAAAGCAAAAGTGCTAGCCACTCAGTCATGTCCAACTGTTTGTGACCCCATGGATTCTAGCCCACCAAGCTCCTCTGTCCATGGAATTCTCCAGGCAAGAATACTGGAATGGATAGCCATTCGCTTCTTTAGGGGATCTTCCCAACACAGGGATAGAACCTGGGTCTCCTGCATTGTAAGCAGTTTCTGTACTGTCTGAGCCACCAGGGAAGCCCAATATGATCAGAGGGGACAGAGAGTTTAACAGGGGACAGTTTTAAGTTTAAAAAACTTAGAGCCAGGAGATCTCCAGTTAGTCCAGCAAATTGCTCTGCTTGTTCAACTTTATTTCCTTGTAATTTAGTGGGCAGATAAATTTTCACTGAAAATGGTAAAAAGAGATATAGATAGTTGGCCTAGTTCTATCAAATAAAATGATTTGATGATATAATCTTTGGACAATGCAGTATCTGTAAAACTACTCTTTTAATACACATTATGTGGGGGCAGTGAGTTAATCACTTTTATAGACACATGATTTAACTTTCTTACAATCTCTACAAAATATCTGTTCTTAACCAGTTGAAGGTTTAAAATTCACTGGGCTCAATGATTTACCTAAAGTCTCATCACAGAGAATAAATGGTGAAGCCAAAATTGAACCCCAGGTTTCCTTGGGGAAATCAAGTGTGTTTTGGTCACTTTATGATGATCTTGGGATGTTTCCAAAGGTAAATACATTCTCCCTCAGCCCTCACGCTAAGCAATTTGTGTGACTAAATTATTTCCTGTGAATTTTTCAGTATACCAAAAGCTACTTGGCTGCCATAAAACACTACTATAACAAAAGCCATTGCTCTTTAGGCAAATTGCTAATATTCAATGAAGCCATAAGGAAACCTTGATAGAAGAAGTCTTGGTGTACAACATATATGACCTCAGTTCCTGAATTTTTCTCTAGTTCTAGATGGGGCTTTGCCCCTAAACTTATGGACTGCCTTTCTCTCCAACATCTCTGTTCCTACCATGCTGGTTCATTCCTTCACTCTATCCTCAAACTTTAGTCTTTCCTACTGAAAAAAACTTCTTCCTTATGGGAACTGTCCTTGCCATCCCTCTGATGGACTTTAATCCAAACTCCAGGCAGTACCTGAGACTTTTTATGCAAATATATTTCCTTGTGACACTTTAGGCTCTGTGTTGGCCACGTCCTTTCACTCAAATGTGATCCAAGATGTCTGACTTCATTAGGTAAGTTACATATTTGTTGCCATATAGACCTGCATCAAAACTGTAGTTTTTTTTTTTTTTAAGGCAGAATGTCTACCAGCTCTTTTGTTAGCCTCATTCTTAATGCTTTCCTATGCAACTGGGCAAATCAGAACCTGAGAAAGTTTGATTGAACTATTTAATGTGTACTTAAATCAATGTGCGTGAACATTATAAAAACTGCATAATCTCCTTTTCATTTTCTAATGTAAATCCAGGCCTCTTTGGGAAACGTGAAAGTCACTCAGCTGTGTCTGACTCTTTGTGACCCCATGACTATACAGTCCATAGAATTCTCCAGGCCAGAATACTGGAGTGGGTAGCCTTTCCCTTTTCCAGGGGGTCTTCCCAACCCAGGGATTAAACCCAGGTCTCCCACATTGCAGATGGATTCTTTACCAGCTAGGCCACAAGGGAAGCCCAATTAAACTCCTTGCTTTACTTTGCTCATATATTTAGCAAATACTTACTAAAGGCCTATTAAGTGCCAGCTGTTCTTTTAGTAGAGCCTGTAGATACCTCATAGATCACTGTACATCCAGTGAGTCATACTATGTCTTATATCTAATAGATCAGTAAATAAGTCTTATTACTTGGGTATGTCCCAGGAAATACAATAGTAATATCCCTAGACCTTATCCCAGATTTGGTTTTCAAATTGTGGTCCAGTTTACCTGGAGTTAAATGTTCATAGAATCATATATCATATCCGTAAATGTAGGTGATTATCAGCATGAAAAATCCATGCCTAAGGATGCATATGAATTGTTCTGATACCTTCAACAAGTTTTCTGAAGTCCTGTATATGTCACTTCCCCTCTTCCCAGTGTTTACCTCTTCCAACGTGACAGCACAACTTTAAAAGACAAGAACAAAATGCAAGCCCACTTAGTAGTTTAAAAGGAGACTCACTTTGAGGAGCCAAAGAACCCCTGTTAAGTGATGTGTGTTGGTCAGAGTTGGTTTCTGTATGAAAATGAAATGCAACAGCACCATTTGTGATGTTGATATCATCCAACAATTCACACCCTTTGCACCTAACTTGACGTGGTTAGGGTTACTGATGTTTCCCAAAGTATGTTATGTTAACTACTCATGCCAAAACATATGCTAAAGGAAGGAAAGGAAGCTACATATTTAATATTTTGGGAAACATTCTCAGGCGACTGTTGAATTGTATAGATTTCTTTTACTGAAGTATTTCTCAAGGCTTTTAATATACCAGATTTGTGACTCTCCAAGAAAGGGTATAAAGTTTACTGTTTCCCATCTATATCTGACCATGGAACTCTGTGATTATTCTTTTTCTCAGAACATTTCTGAGGGCAAACATTCAGGGAAACTTGGGAACTCTGCTTGGAGAATTCTGAAACACAGAGCCCCACGAAGTATATTGTATAGGGCTTCCCTGGTGGCTCAGTATTAAAGAATCCACCTGCCAACGCAAGAGACACAGGTTCAATCCCTGGTCCAGGAAGATCCTATGTGCTGCAGAGCAACTAAGCCTGTGTGCCACAACTCTGAGCTTTGAGCTACAAAATTGAGCTTGTGGTCTAGAGCCTGTGCTCTGCAACCAGAGAAGCTGCTGCAAGGAGAAACCTGTGCACCAAACCAAAAAAAAAAAAAAATATATATATATATATATATATATATATATATATATATAGTGTAGGATAAGAGCCTATGGATCTTAATCTGAGTTATGTTGCTAATATTGCCATGACATATTAAAATGAATTAATTGTTCTGAATTAAGCCTATGTCATTATTTTCATATTTTGCAGATTTTCCAAGGTTTCTCTGTAGGGAAATGTTACAAAACAAACAAACAAAATAAGTACAAACCCCTCCCCCTGCCCCAGCTCTATCTGACCCAGTCAACAGTCATTCCCCTACACTGTCCATTTTGCACGGACCTGCACTGTGCATTCAGGGCACAGAAATAGTGCTAGCCTGCACCCTCCCTGCTCCTGGGCCATGGGAGGATAGAATTAAAACCAAATCTGAGTTTTAATTTTAACACTGAGTTAGCCCCTGAGTTGCAAGAAGGTGACATTCCCTGGGGGATTTCACAATGAGTTTAATTCACAGCCCTGCTCCCTTTTCCATAGAGGAAGACTGGCTTTGGGACCTACAGAGAATTTAACCACCAGAGCCACTAGCATTTATTGTGTTGAGTTTGGTAATATTTAAAATCACATATGTTTTACCTCATTTAATCTTTCTCCCCAATCCTACAAGTTTGATAACATTATAAAGAAACAGATTCAGAGAAGTTAAATTATAAAAAATCGAATAATTAGTAAATTGAGGAGCCAGGGATCAAATGCAGATCTGATTGACACCAAAGCCCATGGGCTTTTCACTAAACACTTCATCTCCAAAATCTATAGAGATAATCCCCGTATAAATTTCTGCTGGGGGTATAAATGGGTTGGGGTATGAAAGTGCCATAAATTTCCTTTATCTTCAAATTTACCCATTTCTGAAGCTGAGCATCGTGTTTTGCTGTCATGATACAGGAAAGAAGATAATACGGGAGTCATCAGCCCAGCAATTCTGATAAAATCTACTTTGACTCTGTCAGACTCCAGAGCTGACCTTCCCATGTGCTGAGGATCAGCATGGAGAAAGGAGCTTATCTGGAGCCCCTACAGCCCTGGCATGTAGGCAAACCTGGAGGGATATTCAGGTGTGTGTTTTGTAGAAAACAGACCAACGATGGAACCCCCATGGGACTGTTTTCTTCTACCTTTATCCAAAGTCTTCTATCCTTATCCAAAGTTCTATGGGCTTATTTTCTTATCAGGCTAATTACAAATAATTTAACAGTATAATCTGGAATGCAACTTTTATTCTTTTGTAAATTGAAACATTTTCCTTCCCATTTCTAGAACTCTTGTTATCTTGGCTTATAAAATCAATGATTTTTACATTTCACAAAATTTCTAAGAAGATATGAACACAGGTGATGGCAAACAAAGGATAGAGATTCAAATGAAACTCTTTAGGAGGTCAATAATTTAACACTTTCAGAAAGTAAGTGACATCAATTCTCACACAGATCTCTAAGATAGGTTTTGTCATTAAAAATTTATTAAGAGTTAGAAGGAATTTATTAAACAAATTATTAATATTTCAAGGTATTGCTAAATAGCAAATTAAAACAAAGCTAAAATAGCACAGAAAAAATATATTTTGTGATTAAAAATGAATTTCCACTTGACAGTGAGCTTCACCAAAGTCTAATTATCTCTAAAACATTTCAATCTGGAATCTTAATTTTTTCATCATGAGTTAACTAGTAGTCTGGTATTTTTTTTTTTTAAATCCAGTACTATCTGGGGTCATGGTTTCCCCTTTTTAATAAGGAAGAATATATATACACTCATATTGACAATTCCTATTGACTTTTTCTAAAATGCAAACTGCTACAGATAATAGTAGAAGAGTGCATATCTTTCTTTCTCTTGACCACCATGTATGATCTCTGAAGATCTTCAGTTTACACACTTCAGTATTTTGATTTATAATACTAGATGTGCAGTCTACATTTATAAGTGATAAAATGTTCCCTGCAATGTTGAACAGATTACAGTCTTCAGGTTCATGAGATGTTTCTTTCAGTCAGTTCAGTTCAGTCCAGTCCAGTCATTCAGTCATGTCCAACTCTTTGCGAGCCCATGAATTGCAGCACACCAGGGCTCCCTGTCCATCAACAACTCCCGGAGTTCACTCAAACTCACATCCATTGAGTTGGTGATGCCATCCAGCCATCTCATCCTCTGTCATTCCCTTCTTCTCCTGCCCCCAGTCCCTCCCAGCATCAGAGTCTTTTCCAATGAGTCAACTCTTCGCATGAGGTGGCCAAAGTATTGGAGTTTCAGCTTTAGCATCAGTCCTTCCAAAGAACACCCAGGACTGATCTCCTTTAGAATGGACTGGATGGATCTCCTTGCAGTCCAAGGGACTCTCAAGAGTCTTCTCCAACACCACAGTTCAAAAGCATCAATTCTTTGGCGCTCAGCTTTCTTCAGAGTCCAACTCTCACATCCATACATGACCACTGGAAAAACCATAGCCTTGACTAGACGGACCTTTATTGGAAAAGTAATGTCTCTGCTTTTGAATATGCTATCTAGGTTGGTCATAACTTTCCTTCCAAGGAGTAAGCGTCTTTTAATTTCATGGCTGCAGTCATCATCTGCAGTGATTTGGGAGCCCAGAAAAGTAAAGTCTGACACTCTTTCCACTGTTTCCCCATCTATTTCCCATGAAGTGATGGGACCAGATGCCATGATCTTCATTTTCTGAATGTTGAGCTTTAAGCCAACTTTTTCACTCTCCTCTTTCACTTTCATCAAGAGGCTTTTTAGTTCCTCTTCACTTTCTGCCATAAGGGTGGTGTCATCTGCATATCTGAGGTGATTGATATTTCTCCAAGCAATCTTGATTCCAGATTGTGCTTCTTCCGGCCCAGCGTTTCTCATGATGTACTCTGCATATAAGTTAAATAAGCAGGGTGACAATATACAGCCTTGACGTACTCCTTTTCCTATTTCAAACCAGTCTGTTGTTCCATGTCCAGTTCTAACTGTTGTTTCCTGACCTGCATATAGCTTTCTCCAGAGGCAGGTCAGGTGGTCTGGTTTTCCCATCTCTTTCAGAATTTTCCACAGTTTCTTGTGATCCACATAGTCCAAGGCTTTGGCATAGTCAATAAAGCAGAAATAGATGTTTTTCTGGAACTCTCTTGCTTTTTCCATGATCCAGCAAATGTTGGCAATTTGATCTCTGGTTCCTCTGCCTTTTCTAAAACCAGCTTGAACATCTGGAAGTTCATGTATTGCTGAAGCCTGGCTTGGATAATTTTGAGCATTACTTGACTAGTGTGTGAGATGAGTGCAATTGTGCAGTAGTTCGAGCATTCTTTGGCATTACCTTTTTTTTGAGATTGGAATGAAAACTGACCTTTTCCAGTCCTGTGGCCACTGCTGAGTTTTCCAGTTTGCTTTACACCATATCAAATGAGTTTAAGCAACAAACTCCATAAAAAAATATGGTTTTATCAAAAGACTAGTTTGAAACACCATCTTTCAGTCCGGTCAAATATTAAAACTTGGTTCAATTAATTAAAAAGCCTGTTAAGTCCAATTTAACCACATTTGGTTGAATTCGTAACCATAAGGTAGTGTGACGGCTCCTAAAGCGTTTATTAAGAGCCAGTTATTTGAATTCAAACATTTTTTGAAGTATTACTTATACAGGCAGAAACAAGGGCACTCATTTCTTTTGAACGCTTTCTTCCATCTATCCACATATGCATGCATACATGTATGCATCCATCAAAAATTTCTTGATATTTTCTATTGAAACACTGCAAGTTTCTTAGAAAGACATCAGACAAAATTGTGACTATTCTCAAAACAGATTAGTTGAGGATAGGCAAAGTCACAGCTGCTGATTTCTGAATTTTGTCCTTCATGTAATTATAACATACCACAGAAAATAATGTGTGGTAAAGCTGGGTCAATTTTAAGAGGCTCTTTAAGGATGAGAAGAATAGGGGTATGTAGAGATAGAGTCAGAGGGGACCATATTCTAAGATGGAGGACACAGGATATCATACCCATGAGGACAACCACAGATGTAGGATTCTGGATGCAGGTTGGGATTGAAGAGTGCGAGTAGCTGGTTTGAAAGGAGTTTAGGATATCTGGAGTGTCATAGTTGCTTCATTTAGAAACATGAGTTGTTTATGTGAGCAGAGGGGAGATTATGACAAAAAGTTTTTTGATAACAATTAGTCTTTAATTAGTCTGTGTTGGAGTTGAGAAATAGGAGACTACTATGACAGTCATTAGAGATGTTTCAACACAGGCTTGTGACAATTTGCAGTAACGTCAAAGGAGAATGAGAATCAAATGGGGAGTAGACTAGATTTTAAAGTCTCTTCCAGCCATGAGCTAGAGAAGTAAGATAGAAAGCTGGGCTCTGCATCCTGCTCTCCAGTTGCAGGCTGGTTCTAGCACTCTTGCCTATGACCTTGGGCAAATTATTTAGTTCTGCAAGTCCTCCAAGATTTACACATCTGTAAAATAGGAATAATTTTAGAATCTATTTCACCATGTTAATATAAGTTTTAAACAGGATAGCATGTATAAAGCCCTCAGCACAGAACTTCAAACAAATAAGACCTCAATAAATGTTTGCCTGTACTGTTATTCAATTGTTAGATATAATGGCTCTGAACTATACTAATGGAAAGAGGAAAAAATGAGTTAGGTAGAGAAAGCAGTATTGAGGTAGAATTCATGGGATTTAAAAATTCATCTTATCCTCAAATGTAGATCAAACCAGGGCAAAACACTAGAAGAAATGAACAAAAACTGAACATTTTAAGAATGTGTATTTATGAAGATTGGATTGCTTCTATTCAAAATTAGAAAGAGATTAAAAAAAGAGATTTCTCTGAATTTTCTTTTCTGAATTGACAAAGTTTTAAAAACTTAAATTTATGAATTAAAATATATATTTTGTGAACAGAATTGTTTTTAAATTGTTTGCTCCAAATTAGAGGAAACAATCAGGCATTTGACTTTTTTCCATCTGAGCTAAAAATCTGAAGTCCTTTCAACATGCCTATGGACACTGAATGAGCATTCAGTATTTAGTACAACAGCATAGACTAGTGGTGGGAAGGAAGATTGTAACTAGGTGGCTAGGACACTACTTTTCATCACATCCAGGGCCCTTTTCAGACTTGGTCTACAATTAGAACAAAATGATCTATAGCTGTGTAAACAGAGTATTTGACAACTTAAAAAAAAAAAAACAGTTTAAGGGATAGTTATTTTAATAACTTAAGGCTTGTTTATTAATGACTAGGATATTTGAAAACTGCTTTTTGACTGCTGCAATAAGTAGCCCAATAGCAATGATCAGTGAAAGGATTTCTTTACCTCAAATTCAAAACTTCAGCCATTTTAAAGAAGTCGTGTATGAAAACCTTTATTAGTTTTTAATTTGTGGGATAGTGGTGTCACTTCCTTGTACTGAATGTCCTTATCTAGATAGGTGTTATGTATCAGTCACTGAAAATTTCTGTGCATTGTACACTAAAGCGGGAAAAAAAATGAACCATGGTCTAGACCTTGAATTTAGAAATTTATAACCAAACATGTATACAACTTACACAATATGAACAAGAGAAATAAGTGTTTTTTTAACCAGTCTAAAGAGCCATGGAACCAGAGAGAATGAAGGGGTTAATTAATGATTAAACTTTTTTTTTTTTTGTAGAGGGAGAAATCTTTGTAGGATTCAGTTATTCATACTTAAGATAACTGCCCAGCACAGACTGGATATTCAAAAATATTTACTGCTGTTGCTGCTGCTAAGTAGTTTCAGTCGTGTCCGACTCTGTGCGACCCCATAGACGGCAGCCCACCAGGCTCCTCCGTCCCTGGGATTCTCCAGGCAAGAACACTGGAGTGGGTTGCCATTTCCTTCTCCAATGCGTGAAAGTGAAGTCGCTCAGTCGTGTCTGACTCTTAGCGACCCCATGGACTATACAGTCCATGGAATTCTCCAGACCAGAATACTGGAGTGGGTAGTCTTTCCGTTCTCCAGGGGATCTTCCCAACCCAGGGATTAAACCCAGTTCTCCTGCATTGTAGGTGGATTCTTTACCAACTGAGCTATCAGGGAAGCTAAGTAAGTAATCAGGGAGGCTAAGTAAATGATACTAAGTAAATGGCTGACAAATCAATTTCCCCCCAACTGTGACTTACAACAACTACTCTGTTGTTATTTCTCATGGTTTCAGTGGGTTGGAATTTGGAAGTTGTGCAGTTGGGAGGTTGCAGCTCAGGGTGTCTCTTGGGTCTGCAGTTCGATGAGGACCAGAGCTACCACTAGACCTAGAAAAAGCAGGAGGCCAAGTCACCGGGGCTGCCTAGGCGCCTCTGTCTTGTAGTTTCAGAGCTGAATGTGGTTTCTGCTCTTGGGTGGGTTTAGGCTTCCTTGGCATGGTGGCCTCTGTATAGTTGGGCTTTGTATACAATTTTAAGACAAGTATTTCAATTAGCAAAGCAGGAGCTTCATGGTCTTTAATGACCTAGCCACAAAAGTCAATAACGTTGTAAATTCCATACCGTGTTAGTCAAAAGAGTCACCACATTAATAATTTTAAAGGGAGGGCACATAGACCTCATCTTTTGCTGGGAGTAGTGTCAAAGTCATATTTAAAAACAGGGGGGAGGGGTGTATTAATAATACTGTGGTTATCGCTGGAAAAGTAAGTAAGCATAGTGAATTTGATGTTATTTTTTAAGATATATGATGTAATGTTCTTATGTAACATTCTTTTTTGCCTTTTACTTTAAGGAATATGTCATGAAATCTGAAAAAGTTCAGAGATGGATTTGGAATCAGTTTTGTGGAACTCCTTAATTTATACTTATTTTTGTATGTTTTTTTTCCTAAATTCGTATCTTTTTGTGTGTCAAGTTCCCACTTAGGCTGTGTCTATAAGACTGTGTGCTTAACACCTGCAAATAAAGCAACATATCCAATGAAGTCACCACCATGACCAAAACTAAATCAACTCCTTGGTATCATACAACAAAAAACACAAACTGAAACAAAAACAAACAAACGTACACATGAGCAATCTCCCAAGGCAAACCAAGACACAAACTTACCACATCAATAACGTACTTTTCATTTGTCAACAAGCTGCTTTGATATGGTAGAGAAGACTGAGACTTATTTGACAAAGAATATATCTTGGATTTGATTTTACCAAAATGTTTCATGAGGGTTACAACTGGATGGACTTTATTTCATTTCACATGCAAAGGATCACTTTCCAAGAGCTTTGTGAGATACTTGAATTATTTCAGGCCAATGTGATACCACTTGATGCACCAGAACAATTTAATTCACCTCTTTCACTGTGTATGCAACAATATTGAGAGGGTAGAAACACTGAAAGCCTATAGTATAAACTGCAAAGCCTCTAAAGACTGGGAGTATGGTGGTAATTGTCTTCTGACCATGTGCTCATGAAAGCCATTCAGTGGAAAATGTGAAATAACAGAAGTTCCAGTAATGTCCTCTGATTTCTGGAACTTACAGCTCACAAGGGGAAATGTCAAACCCTTTATGTATATATATATTATTATTTTTAATGAGAAAGGTAAAAGAGCACATTTTCAAAGTTGACTCCTTGATACTCTTTGGATTATAAAAAATCTGACTTAAAAATCTGCTTTCTTTTTAAAAATTAACTACCACACTTAAAGGTTTTTATATACTATGATTTGATTAGCATTTTAGGATAAGGAATCAGTCTGAAAAGAAAATATTTTGCTCTAAGTTTACCTTGATTATTCTAGTGTGGGGAAAGAAGTTTATTAAAGGAATATTCTGAAAATAGCATGTGAATGTATACACAGCTGATAAATAAAACACAACATTTTATTTAAGCCATTACTAAAATATTTAAACATACACTTGTGTTTAAGGTATAATGTTGCTAGTGGAGTCTGAAGGTTGTTTGCTGCTGAGAAACTGGGTGCTGATTTCATTTTCAAGAGCTTTTTTTTTGTTGTTATAAATATCTCATAGCATCACAAGAAATAATAGCTCAGCATCTATCTCTTCAACCATAAATACCTTTTCAGTTCATTCATCTCCTTCATGTGTTCCGAGCTGCTAGATTCAGACCTGGGGAAAAATATTTTTCTCTTTTTCTGCAGGATTTCTTGCTTTGTTTTAGTTACCTCAATAACTCTTTCCCTTTGTTCTGTTTTGGAAGGCATAGCCATTAAAGAATTTCACAACTTATATTTTCTGTCTGAAGCTCAGAAAAGTTTCTCAGCATTTTCTCAAAGGCACATGGGTAACCTCATCACTTACGAAATGCAGGCATAAAGTCCTTAATGTTTTGGCTAAAAAGTAAGTATCTGATGCCTTTCTCATAGCTCAACAACATTCTGGGTAACAATGCTGAGTATAAAGAATCATGTAAAAATAGAAGTATAATTAAAATAATAGTTCTGGCTCATTCTATTGATACTCTCTTTTCCCCCTTTTAAGAGACATTAAATGCTTTCCTTTTCAAAATTAAAAATCATTATTTTAAATATTAAAAGAAAGAAAGAAAGTGAAGTCGCTCTGTCGTGTCCGACTCTTTGCAACCCCATGGACCGTAACCTACCAGGCTCCTCCATCCGTGGGATTTTCCAGGCAAGAGTACTGGAATGGGTTGCCATTGCCTTCTCCAGGGAATCTTTCCGACCCAGGGATTGAACTCAGGTCTTCTTCATTGCAGGCAGATGCTTTACCATCTAAGCCACCAGGGAAGCCCTAAATATTAAAACTGCTAATTTAAAAAAAAAGATAGAAAAAAACTGCAAGGTACAATCTACAGGGAAATCCATCCTCCACTCTCTCTCCCCCCTACCAAAATAGCTTTAAAATGAGTGTCCAGCCCCAAACAGGCTTTAGATGCAAAGGGAGGAGTGGGAGGTAGCTTGTGGACACAAGCTTGTGGAGGTAGCCTGTGGAGGTAGCTGTGTGGAGTGGGAGGTAGCTTAGTTTGCCAGCCCCATCTATTCTCTCCCCTTGGCACCTGGGCTCCAGGGTGGCCAACTGCCTGTAGGCAGGGTCAGTTTGAATCTGCCTCAGAGGCTCTGAGTGGAGTGCAGGCCTGCAACTTGGGGCCAAGGTTGCCAGGTTCCACTGGAGCCCACAGGTCAGCAGGTACTGGTACATGTGCAGGACCAGGAAGGATCCGGGGGGTTCTAGATCCCAGCTGTCATCAGGGCAGTAGTGGGGTGGGACTAGGTCTGGCCTACCTCAGTGATCAGGATGGTGCAGGCTCAAGCCCTGTCTTCTGCTAGGGTCCCTGGATTCTTCTCAGATTTCTCTACAGAGCCCATGGAATGCTTCACGTCCTCCACCGTGATGCCCCCTGTCGTGTCCTGCATAGTGTCATCTCTGGCGGCCAAGTTGGTGGACGTGGGTGAGAACACAGTTTGGCCGGCTCTGGGGTGTCAGCTCCCTTGCTGCCAGCAGAATCTGTGGGGGTAAAGATGATGCCTGGGGTCCTGTTAGCCTGTCTCAGCGTTGGCAACTCTGGGAGCCTGCAGGAGGCATCATGGGGCCAGCTAGTGTCCAGAGAGCCCAGCGGCTCTGTGACATTCTGGATGTTTAGGGAGAAGCATTAAAGCTCCTGTGGGGAAATGAGGGAAAACCTGGCTGTGGCACTTGAAGACACAGGAGGTGATGCTGATGTCTTCCTTTTGGCTACAGGAGTAGTTCACCTGGGGTTACAGGCCAGGCACCGAGAAGATAGGGACATTGTTCAGGTCGGGGAGGTAGCCCAGGCAAGTCTCAGCATAGTCTTGGCAGGCCACGCTAGCAAATGTAGCCGGTGCCACCCTGTGCATACTACAACCCTCTTGGGCCACCAGGGGAACAGCTGATGAACTGCTCTGCCCACCTGGTGAGCACAGCAGGTTCTCCCTGCACAGGCGCTGAGACCTGTCAGGCCTCGTGCTGTACATAGGTGGGGCCAAGGGCGCCTCTGCGCCTCCAACACCACCAAGGCCCAACCTGTGAGGCATTAGCGGCACCTGGGTGCCCAGCCGCGTCTCCGCCTCCTCCTCCCACCACCCCTATAGCTTCTGGTCATGTGCACGGATGGTGCATAGCACACGTGGACCTCACGTGGACTTCATCCGGGAGCGCTGCCTTTTCACAAGCATGGGTGAAGAGTGCGTTTGGTCAGACCAGGGCTCTTGCGGAGCTAAGTTAAAAAGACCGAAACCATGACTTGTGCCCAAAGCCATAAGGCTGCACTTGGCGGGTTGTGAGACAGCAGGGACTGCACTGGGTAACCAGCGCTGAACCCGCTGGTGAGCTGGAAGCCTGAGGTCAGGGCAATGACTCAGCGCCCCGGCTCCTGGAGGCAGTCCACGCTGGTCTTGCTGACCACCGGCCTGGAAGACTCATCACTTAGCTCCTGCACCAGCCCCCTGCCTGCAGTGCCAGCCATCCTTTGAGAAAGAGATCTTTGCTGAAGGGTTAGAAGAGGCCTATCCTGAGGAAGGCGGGGTGTGCAGTAGTCTTCTGCAGCCTGGGCCAGGCTGTTGCCATGCCTGCTGTCCGTCTGGAAGAGGCCAACAGTGCTCAGCTTGCAGGATGGTCGGGGAGCCACACCGGACGTGTCGCAGAACCGTATTATGCTGTCCTTGCGGCTGGTGAGCAGCAGCCCTCGCTGCGATGGCTGCGAATGAAGTGAAGTCACTCAGTCGTGTCCAACTCTTGGAGACCCCATGGACTGTCCATGGGATTTTCCAGGCAATAGTACTGGAGTGGATTGCCATTTCCTTCTCCAGGGGCTCTTCCCAATGCAGGGATAGAACCGGGTCTCCCGCATTGTAGACAGATGCTTTACCATCTGAGTCACCTGGGCTCCAATTCCAGAGGTGGGCCAGCTCAGTGCTGCAGGAGGCTGGCTGGCGCTCACGATGCCAGCCCACAGCTTGGCTGGGACAGTGGCAACGTGGCCTGAACAGGTAAGAGTGGACAGAAACTGTCTTAATGCTAAATACGTGCAGGAGAATAATTTTTCTAGTCCTTAACCATACCATTTCACAATACATGACTAAGCAGAAATATCCAAATATGGGTGGGTTACTCTATGAGGAGCTGGGCATATTCTTTATTTGAAACAGAAGCTAAGTGTCAAGAAAGTTGAAGGAAGTAGCGTATGAAAGATGGATTCTACTCAAGCTGTCTGTAGTGCATCATCTCTTAGTTCGTACCAACAATATTGTTCTATCTACCACTTGCAATTTCTAAGTCATTTTCTCATTAAATTAGCTGTTGAGCAGGTGTAGCTAAAAGTGTCTTCAGTCGCTTCTGCCTTAATTTGAGAGAGGAGTTTTGCAAACCACTGAAATTTAATTTTAGAATCTCATTCAGTAGGCTAGAAAAAAAGGAAGGAAAACTGGAATTTTATGGTTTTGCTTTTACATCTATAACCAAAGGAAGGTGATAACAGAATAAAATTATGACAGATCTAACATTAATAAATTAAAAGGCTTTATATATATTATTGAACTCCCTTCAGTATTCTGTAAATAAGAGAGGTGTAAATGTTGCTATTTGTGTTTTATACAGAAGTCAGTAATATTAAATTATTTAAAAATATATAATATTTAAATGCAAATATATATACAGTGTGTGTGTATATATACACACACACAGAATGAGAATAAATTATTTTCCCTAGTTTTTCAACTTTTTCTTCCTCATCTGTGGTTTCCTTCAAGGATGTCTTTTATGTCAAGCATCCTAGAATATTGTTTCCCACATCATTTATCATTTAGTTGCCATGTTTTATTCTTTGCTTCACCTGGATAATGTTAATGGATCAATGGTCCAGTACCTAAACAAACTGACCAGAAGGGCTAGAGAAGACTCCATGGGGCTCACAAAAGAAACCTTCTTACTGACACTTCCTTTTTGAACATGGCCAGCTAAGAACTGTTACTGAGTTAATCACCAAATGGAGGTTTGAAATTGACCACTCCACACACACACACACACACACGCACACACACGCACACACACACACACTCATACCCAGCCCCACACCCCCCAGGCCCCTGCCCCCCACAGGTGCAAAATTCCTGCCTCAAGTTGATATCTGTCTTCTACTTAGGTTACTAGACCTTGTCACTTACCTCACCATTGAACAAATATATAGTGCAGTAATGCATAAACATTAGCATTACTCCCAAACTATGGTGAGTGTACCAAATAAACCATGAGTCACAAAATATTTTCTCAAAAGCCAAGCCCATCCTTCATGTGAACAGTTTTTGAAATGGATGCAAACACACTCATGAGCAATTCAGTTGCTAATATTTAGAACTTTTCCTGACCTTTGAAACCATTTCTCTTAGGTTTCAGATCCTACAGTGAACTGAACATAAAGCTTAGAGATGAACGAATGTAAATTAAGTATATTTTCAGTAAATATACTGAAAGAGCATACCAAAGGAAATTTCACATTACTTCATTTTTGAGCTGGAATTTTTGCTTTTTTATATAAACAAGTGAATACACAAACAAACACAGTCACACTTATACCTGTTGGTACACACATGCCTTGTCTTCACTAAAAATAGGCTAACATTCTGGATTGGATGCTTTTTGGTGGCATAGTGTAACCAAATTTTATTAATCAGGAATTTTTAAAGTCTGTCTTTTGGGATCTCCACTCATTCCTATCAGATTTCTTTCTGAGTAGGTTCCCTTCTGATGGTCAGAGTCAATGTTAAGAAACATATTCACTATCAGGTAGATGTCAACATCTGTTTTAGTTTTATTATTATTTTTTTAGCAGCAGAACAGCACAAATTTCTTGGTAATTTATTTTTGCTATCAGTAACTTTCCATTTTCTCCCTGCTGCCCTTTTGAAATACATTTAAGTCTTCCTTAAAATACAGTGAATACTCTTCTAGAGAATGCCTAACTTTATTTTGGTTCCTTTGATTTGTAATGCATAGCTTTAGCAATCTGTCTCAATGTATTATTTGTTTTCATCCCTGAAGCTATATGTTGAGAATAGATCTTAGAAGGTTGCTTTTTAGGATAACTTCCTAGACTATCAGTTTTCTACTTAGGACTCATCACCTTCTGACTAGTTTAACTTTCATGCAGTTTCATAAATTTAGTAAAATTTTTGAAATTTTCAAAATTTTCATAAAATTTCATTTTATTATCGTAAGGAATGGTATGAGATGATTCTGGGTTCCTAGATTTCTATGTACCCAATGTACTAAGGAAAAAGCTGCAGCTTCAAAGTAGAAGCTCAGGATGCGGTCGGGTCAGGGCAGTGATCAATGCCTTGAATCAGTGTGCTGTGTCAGTGGTGGTAGCTGGGGCTTGGATAGGCAACGCTGCCAAAGGTCACCTCATGTCTAAAAGCAAGACCACTGGTATTTTTACAGCAACTATTGCATGGGTGCTGCTCTAAACGCTTGTCTTTTCTTTCCCAGTTGAGCTCACATCAAGTCCAGTAGGGGAGTAGATGTTGATTTTCTTGGGGAGTCAATCCATCATTGCTCTGAGAGTGTCAGAGCAGGTGCCAGGTGATGGCAGAGTTTCGATTCACTACTGCAAAGATAACATCACTTGGTTACTTCCTTCCAAGTAATCCACTAGGTAATGCGTCTTGTAAATCTCACATAAACAAGGGTAGTTTTCAAAGAAAATAAGAAAACAACTGTGACAGTAATGTGTTGTCTGCATTGATAGGGGTTTTGACCACGAAAGCACTTTGAAATTTTCAAGATGATGATGTGTGTGTGTGTTTTATCAGTTCTCCATGCTGTGCTTAGTTCAATCTACAGTCTTGGAAATGATTCCTTTTTTTCCAAGATCCAAGTCATTACTGTGAATAATTAATTAAAAAGCAGAGCTCTACCCTATTGGTAACTTCTTTCGACCTTGAAATAATACCATTTCCCGGCACTGGTGTGGTCTTCATGCCTGACCCAGGCTCTGACCAGCTTCCTGCCTATGGTGGGTCAGCACTTTAGGCACTCACTTTCCTTGTTGAAATGTTTCCTGGTGAGATAAATATAATATTAAATGTGCATGCACTTCCTTACTGTGTTCCTCTTCTGTGCCAATTATGTATGTTGAATTAATCTTTTGTGTCTATTTTTTCTTAACTTAGACTTTATTCTCCAGAAAAACTGAATTTGTGAAGCATCAGTTAGTGTGCTGCCCCAAACATTCTCTCATCTCTCAAGGTTCAAGCCTAGCGCTAGACTTTCCTTTTTTCATGCTGCATAGAAATTCTGTGACATTCATTGTGCTATTTCCGGTAGATGCCCAGTAAATCTTGCTGAACTGAAACATGCATTTCTTTTATTAAAATATAAGCTCCCTGGGGACAGGGTTTGTGCCTTAGTGCAACCTGCAGTGTGCATCTGGTATTAGATATTTTAAAAATCTGCTTTTTTTTTGATTAACAGATTGATTTGATAAACAATTTTGCTTGAGTCTCTCATTTTTAGAAAGGTCAAGTATTTGATTTGTCTAAAACCTTGCAAGTACTCTATTTCAGACAGTCGTCCCTAAAAGGGATTTGCTGTGCTCTGCTTAGTCTCTCGGTTGTGTTGGACTCTGTGACCCCATGGACTGTAGCCCGCCAGGCTCCTCTGTCAATGGGGATTCTCCAGGCAAGAATACTGGAGTGGGTTGCCCTGCCCTCCTCCAGGGGATCTTCCCAGTGCAGGGATCGAACTCAGTCTCCCACATTGCAGGCGGATTCTGAGCTACCAGGGAAGTCCTAAAGGGATTTAGGTATCTTCTTACTATGTCACTGTCCTTCTGGGTCCTCTAGATTTTACTGTGTGCATCTTATGGGGAAATAAAGCATTTGTCCAGTCTGCTTCTTTATAGGAATAACGGAAAGGGCAATAATTCGGCATTTGCTAGTTTTTAAAAAATGGAAGGAAGGGGAGGCTTTTAATTGTATGGGAAATTTAATTAGATTTAGACTAATTAAATTCATTTTTTATATTAATATGTTCACAAATATTATTGCATCTCGTTAGATTTCATTCTTCTAGCCTTACTGAACAATATTCAGTAGTAGTTTCAGATTACAATAAGTTCATTATGAAGATAAGGTGGAATTAGTGTAGGAAGCTCAGCTGGTTGAAGGGGTCTGTACTTTAATTACTGCAGAGGGTGTGCATATTAATTACAACACAAGTGATATTTACTGTACCTCAGGAACATATGACAGGGTAAAGATACTGACAGCACCAGCTAATAAACTCAGTATGATAATGAGGAGAAAAGACCATAAAAATAGAAGGAAATAAAATTATTCATAAAGTATATTGATCCCAAAGTAAAGACATTAAGCTCTGATGAAGGGCAACAAAAGGGAAGCTCCTCACTTTATCAAACAAATAACCAAAGTAGAGAAATGTTAGCAGGGAGACAGATTGTCATTATACTGGTCACATGATCACACTCCAGAGAGTACACAGGAGCCATAAAATGGGAGATTTTTTAATAAATCAGCAGAAAGCCATACTGTCACCTGCAGGAACCGAGGTCGCAGTGGCTGAGGACAGCTCCTGGGAGTGGAGAGGTTGGATATGCCACAGTGCAAACACGAAGGAGCTGCATACACACAGAGTCTGGTTCAGGAGCCCTTACGCCCTCTGGAGAAGTAAGGGGGCACCTACAAATCCTATGGAATAGCTCTCAGAAGCTGTCCGGAGACTATCACGCACTTTCCCCTATGCTTTGAAATCATCAGCTATGATTTTGAGGAGGTGAAGGGAAACCAGTGGGCCTTCATTGAATAATTGTTCCCAGGAAGTGCTCATTTCTGCAATGATCCTGTCTAAATCTCAATGGAAGTTCAAATTTTGGCCTCGAATGATTAAATCTGAAGCTTTATTTATTTCTTTGTTTTACGTGGGCCTTCCAAAGGAATGGTCAGTTTTCAAACAATCGTTTAGTCAACTACTAACACTTATAAGCAAGCGCATTTTAGAAAAAAAAACTACCCAACATGCTAATTCTTCCTTTACATCAAATAATTAGCACAGTCAGGTTTTTCTGCTAAGTATTTGTTATTCTGGAGTTTATTAGCCAGACTGCCACAGATACTGCTCATAGTTGATATATGGGAAAAAAAGGACATCAGTTGACTATTTAACACATGAAATGATGATGTGGACAAAACTCTGCATTGCTTTAAGTTAATTTTATAAGGAAAACATTTTTTTTTGTGGGCATATGTATGATTTTACTATATATTGGAAAAATGTGATGATACATGTTTGTATATATGAATTTGAATATATATATTGGGTTGATCAGAAAGTTCATTTGGGTTTTTCTATAACATCTTATAATAGAATATTGAAGTTAAAACACCTCCAAAGAATAATAGTAAGCCTAGAGAAAAATGAGAGAAGGGCATACTTTGGGCAGTGCATAACATGGGCCCACCTCTTGGTGACACAATTAGATTTTTCTGGAGACAAGAAATAAAAGAATATAGTCCTCATTTTGGTTGAAATCTATAAGATCATGAACCAAAAGGATTAGGCATAAAATTAAGAATGAAATTGTGGGAAAATCTCATTTTGAAACTTAGGCAAGACAAAAGGAATAACCGATTCACTCAGATATGAAGTATTTTGATTTATGCCTTCTCTAGCAGAAATGATGATAGCCCTGGACACCATCATGAAGTAGGGCTGCCATCTTGTTTTCAATTTCTCCCTCTGCCCTTTTCAAGGTCTTACTCTTATCCCTGATACATTCCAGTGGTTTCAGACTAGTATTTCTCTCCTTTGATGGAAGGTTTGAAAAGTTCTTTTACTCACATTAAGGAGAAATATAGCCAGGAATATTCTCATTTTGAGAGCACAGTGCTTCATGTAAGTTCACATGTTATAACTTGACTATTAATGAAGTAGTTGTATAGATAAGTGGAAAAATCCACCTGAAATCACCCAAAGCTATCAAATATGCATATGATGAACATGAAAGGTCAAACGTAGAACATAGGGAAAAGAGGTGGTAATTCACGTTTTATAATTGTTGCTGTTGCGAAATGGGTTACTTTTTAAAATTTTATTGGAGTATAGTTGATTTACAATGTTGTTTTAGTTTCAGGTATACAGCAAAATGAATCAATTATACATATACATCTATCTGCTCTCTTTTTAGATTTTTTTCCTAAATAGGCCATTACAGAGCACTGATTAGAGTTCCCTGTGGAAATTGGTTACTTTCACCGATATATGTGTGCTTGTATCACGTTAAGGCACCAAGGCTGTGGTGTTATTTGGTACCTGGAATGTGGTGGGTAGGTGTTTGATAAATATTTGAGTGAATAGATAACAAATGATTGAATGATTGAATGAATCGGCAGATCACGTGATGTTTCATTAGTCCTTGAAAATCACTGGCCGTGTTTCTGCTATGCCAAGCGAAGTGGGTACTGGCTATTACACTGGCCATGAGCTTTTGTGCTAGCCGTCCCTAATTACAGTGTCTCTGTCATCACCTGAGAAGTGAATACCGGCTGAAGGATTGTCACTGTCAGGCACCTAGGCCCTTGCCTTGTGTTTGGATGTAAAGTGTGTAGGTCATAATGGAAGACTGATGCACTTGTGTCGAAATCTGGACCATGAAGCTGTCTGCAGCTCACCCCTTGGGAGGTTCAAACAGCTTTATGCTAAATATAAAAAGCTTTAGTAGACTTTCAATTATCAAGATGTTGATGTATTTTTGTTGCTGTTGTTCAGAATATCCTGACACTTGGAAACAAAAGAATGGTTTAGGTGCATACCAATTATGTGTATGAGTTGGAAACAGGTGGAAAATTCCAAGCCCATGACCCCCTATCAACTAGGATTTAGGCTGGGCTTAGTTACTGAGTATCATCCTGATTTCCTGTTGAGTGCTTATGGATGTCTGATACGACTTTACTTCTCTTTGTCAAGGTTTAAAATTTTTCCCTTTTGTATGACTTTTCCTGGTCCCTTTCATAAGGTTCCTGCTGCCCGTGTGTCATCTCACCGCCCTTAGCTTCTTCCCTTTTCTTTGTATGCATTGCTTCATTGCAATTGTATACGTAGTTCATTGTTCACCATTGTTTTTCATCCTCCCATCTAACTTGGTTCTGATACTATTTTTACAATTGATATATTTTTTTCTTTTTTGTATTTTTACTGGCTGATTTTTGAACTTGCCATTGTGGAACTGCACTTTTCTTTTTCAGCAGAGAAAGAGTTAAATTTGTTGAGAAACTAGTTTGGGGACATCAATCAATCAATGCCCATTTAAGAAAGAAGTGTGGTTTTTAGCATCCTCCATTTATTTCTTCTTTGAATTATGAGGAGATAAGGAATATTTGATGTAGTTTATTAAATAGACATGGATTCAGATGTTCAATAGATCTTAGATAAAAGGATTTAGGAATTAAAATAGCAGTGAAACAAAATGAGCTGTGCCATCTAAAGATGGGGGTAACAGCCTAAATCATCAAGTTAAGGAAATAGTTATTTTTACATTTGGACTAAGTATATAGGCAGTCTCACCACACCATATTGGTTAAAATTAAATATTTACATTAAAACAAATAAGTGACCTTTTAAACTATATTACATTTGACCCAATATGCTTTGTAATCTCTGCAGTTACAGGGAGCCACAAAATCCTATGTTTCAGTCTCATAGAACATCTTGTTGATGTTCACTGCAGTGAAGCAAAAATTAAAGGAAGTCCTCAAAGCATTTGAACCTTAGTGCAGAATTTAAATCCTTTAAGCACCTCAAGCTCCATGTAATTTCATAGATTAAAGTTTTAAGAGGTTAAGTTTCTGGCATAACAAATTTGTGTTTGTGTACACTGATAATTAGGAAAAAGTATTTTATGAAATTCTGAGGAGGTAAGATTAAATGGTTAATTAAAAATTCTAACATACTAATCAATAAAAGAGATGAATATGATTGTTCTTGCCATTCTATTTCTTGGACCTTGTAAATCTTCATAAATTCTGTTCCATTTTTTTTTTAAAGATCATGTTATATATTCATTTACCACAAAGTGGGAGCCATAGTCAAAGTTTCCTATAAGTTTTCGGTTCTAGAGCTCCAAAGAGTGTACTCAAATAATAATTCATTGAGAAATCTCAAAAATGCCTCATAGAATATAATAGTAATACAAATAAAGGGACACAAAAGGCAACTGTGATAAAAGATTCACAATCTCTCAGGAATTGTTGAATTGATTGATCAACATTCCTAGGGACTATTGAGAAGAGGGAAGGTATCATGCTTGTATTTGATTTAACAATAAAAAACACTGAAGCAAACTGTTTGATTTCGTTTGGGAAAGGTCATTTTTCAGTTACCTTCTCTGAAACAGTCCCACCCTCTGTTCCTTCATTCCTGTTACAATTAGTCATTACCTACTATTGCTTGTGGTTTGTTGGCAATTCCTAACTGCAATCTGTTGCTCTGTGACAGATCGATTCTTTTAGCCCAGACTCATTCCTGAATTCAGCCAAAATTAAAAAAATATACATATGTGTGTGTGTATGTACATACAGACATATACACATGCATCTACGGTCTAAGTCACATTCTTCTGGCTAATGGGGCAGATCATTCTTTAAAAAGGTGCTTTTAAGGAAGACCATTAATGAACCCTGCATGTATATAATAGAAGTGAGAAGTATTAAGGGACTCCCTCTGCAGAATGAGTTCAGAATGCACATATGTAAGATGGTAGAATTTGAAGTATATTCATTTACTCTCGTCACTTTTAAAGGAGATAATTTCAGGGCAGTATTTTTGTTAGAGAAGAGGAGTTGCTTCTGAGCCTACAGAAGAGAATTTGTAGAAATCTTGTTTACACCCACACACATAAAGATGTGTACACACAGCACTACGTTTAAATAATTCCAGTAAGATTCATATTGCTAGGGTTTTTCAGAAAAAGAAATTAAAGTTTTGTTGCAATCAATTTAACAGGCAGAGCTTTGGTGTAGCAAAATATATGCTTCATAGCCCTTCAAGATTTACGCAGTTTGTACATATAGATATATGCTGTATATATTTTGAAGTGATAC
The DNA here is from genome assembly GCF_023091745.1 of Budorcas taxicolor. Lineage (NCBI taxonomy): Eukaryota > Metazoa > Chordata > Mammalia > Artiodactyla > Bovidae > Budorcas > Budorcas taxicolor. The sequence goes on along the minus strand of NC_068920.1, from coordinate 99,959,636 downwards.
GTATGTTGAATTTTTTTCCTCACTTAAAACCATGCTGCATAATTGATTGGGAGAGTTACTCTCGTCACAGTCTATTTTTGCAGCAAAGCAGAGGCTAGTCGAGATGCTTGTGGGTTTTTTTTTTCCCTTAAATGCTTTACTTTATTGCAAGGAAAAGGAAAACTAGTCATTATATCGCATAATACTGTTCTTCAGTAATTTTTTCTGAACAATGCTGAATTAAGTAACATTGTTGCATGGCAAGATCAATATGTAACATTTTTTCCATCACCCTTCCTTGTAACTGTTGTCTGACTTAGTGCAACTGTATTTGGTGAAACACACACACAATCATACATACTCACTCACGTGCTCCCTGACGTTTTAAGAATGTATAGTCCCTTGAGTTTGCTACCTTACAGATCCAAGAAACAGCTTGCTTCTCAACATTTATATATAATAAGATTGTCTCAATCACAAGGCCAGGGTCACAAGAGTTGCCAAATTAAAAAACTGGTGGTCTAATGAGGAAAACACTGCTTAACCAAAAGGCAGATGTTTCATTCTATGTTATACATTGGTGGAATACCTTCAATTTGTCAGCATCATTTTCTCAAAATATGAATTAGCCATTGTCATGATTCCTATTTCCATTTCACATTTTTAAAGGGCCCCCCTTGTTTGACTCCTGGAAAACTACCAGCTTTCTTCACTCTAAAAAATGAGACAAGGTAGTCATTTATGAGAAATTACTGTAACCATTTGATGAATATTTAAAAAATCTTTTTCAAGCTCAGTTTGTAAGGAGGCTGTAGGTATTATGGTTATAATGCAACTTTACAAATAAATCCATGACAGCTGATGCAGAATTTAAATAGTATATCAATATACACATACAATAGGGGCTAGAAAATACCATATGCAAGATTAGGTTGCAAAATGCTTGTGTATTTAGTCTAATTACTCTTCTTACCAAATCCTTTTATGGATAAAAAGAAGAGTTCTTAAACACAGAAATGTGGAAATTGAGAACTGAAAATGTTACCTGCAAGTAACCAAGGATATAGAAAGGGGCAGCTCTATTACACTTTGTTTTGTATTAGTACTGCCTTTAGAGTGACTTGCTATAATCTTTTTCCAAAATTAAAAGGGTTTTTCATCTGCAATTAACTTTTTTCACAAAACTGTAACTTTACAAGACTTGATAAGAAAAATTACTTAATACACTAATTTATTGGAATGTTACATAAGATTATAGTCTACTTTTAACATGATATCATTGTATGTAGACTCCAAAGACTATCAGATTATTCGGATTTTACTAGATCTGAATAAATAACAGAAAACACACAGAAACTAATTCAAACATATTTCTTTGTTCTGGTAAATTACTACATATGCCTCTAGCTTCCTAGTATCTGTGGTTCTATAAAAGGAGACTTTTTTTTTGCCCTCCCAGTGTGTTTTATCCACCATTTAAAAACACATTTGAAATATATTGCAATCGTGTGAGAAGTGACATAAATACATTTGGTGATTAATATTTATTTGATCAACTGTGAGTGCAACAGTATGACTTCTAATTTGAAACCACACAAGCTTCCTTTTCAGCAATCCTGCCTTTCAAAGCCTTTCATTTGCTATAGCACAGGCTGATCTTGGAAAGAGAATTTGTTAGATGTACTTTTTCCTTCTCTTTTTCCAACTTAACTGTTGAAACAGGAGAGTGGGCATTTTGCCTTCTTTCCAGGTATGCCATATTGAAACTTGTAAGATGTGTGAGTGGATGGGGAAACTCTTAGAGTCTAGGCCTCTGGGTGATTCCTGAGGGCTTACCCTGTTGAAACTTGTTCCAGGGTGTGTATATTTAAAGGTCTACGTATACATTGTCCACAGCATGTAAATATGCTCCCACACGCATTCTGTAAAAATGGCAGAGTAGATGTCAGGAAGATATCTCCTGATCTTAAATAACGTCTCTGTTCTCTTTCATATGATTGTTCCCATTGTTTTATTTCTATCCCCTGTGCTTGTGGTGCCTTTTGCGGCGTTTCAGCTGTGACGAGATGGGCGGGTGAGCGGCTCCCTCTAGGACTGACGCCAGCTGGTTTGGAGGACTGGCAGACCCTCAGCTCTCCTTCTCTCCACCATGTTGGAGACTGACTTTACTATCTGCCGCAGCGCCATGCCATGCAGTCTCCAATGGCCCAGAATGCCGGCACGTAACACAGCCCCATTCACCGTCGCACTTATTTTGATTTAGTCATAACTTTAGGAATTGCCTTTTAACAACAACTACAGGAGAAAAGTGAGGGTCATCTACTTCTAATGCTGGAAACCCTGTGATAATCTGTTCCATGCATTCAAATGAAAATATGACTTCTTGGCAGAGAATAGCATTATAATGTAAAATCCCATATGCTGTTATACAGTATGTTGCAATCTGTTTTACGGCTGCCTCTATTCTAACGAGTGAATACTGCCAATAAAGCAATTGAAGATAACACTAATTGCTTATTTCTGTGATCCATAATTTTTATGGCTGCCTTATAGCTCTTTAGTCAAATAGATGCTTTTTGGCCTTTAAGATCTAGAACTCATGTACTGCAGCAATTGAAACTGGAAATGTACACGCTGGTCTGAGAGGCTTTTTTGTACTTGATGGACAGAATAATAATGAAAAGAAAAATAATGGAAAGATACAAAAATATATGGAAGTCTTACACTGGCTCCAACAGGCAAACACAGATTTTATCAATACTTAGGTAATAAATGGCTGTGTATGAAACTGAATTAGGCCGTTAGGGCTTTATTAGCTTCATTCATTTGGGGGCCTGTTGAATGCAGAAATGACCGTGGAGTGGTGGTGGTGACAGGACTGTTTGATCCTGGGCTTTGCCACATATTGACAAGATGATTTTGTGATCTTGAGCCAGTAATTCAACTTTTCTGAGTCTAGTTCCCTCTTAGGAATGCTGTGATGATTAACTGGA